>NW_016809016.1:747160-756896 GCF_001698545.2 Rhinopithecus bieti
CCTGCGCAAAAAAAAAAAAAAAAAAAAAAAAAAAAATATATATATATATGTATATATATATATATGGTTGGCACTTTGGGAGGCTGAGGTGGGCGGATCACTTGAGGCCGGGAGTTTGAGACCAGGCTGGCCAACATGGCGCCTCTCCTAAAAATACAAAAATGAGCCATGTGTGGTGGTGGGCCTCTGTAATCGCAACTACTTGGAAGGCTGAGGCAGGAAAAATCCCTTGAACCCGGGAGAGAGAGGTTGCAATGAGCCAAGATTGCACCATTGCACTCCAGCCTGGGCAACAGAGCGAGGCTGAATCTCAAATAAATAAATAAATAAATCTCAAATAAATAAATAAAATAAAGCTATATGGTTGAATATATGCACTTTTTTCTTCAGGCGGATATGGTGAAGAGTTCAGCTGCTGGGCTGTAGGGTAGGCACATATGTTCAGCTTGAGTAGATGCTGCCAAACAATTTTCCAGAGTGGTTGTACCAAATTATACTCCCACAGTAATGTCTGAGAGTTCCAGTAGCTTCACATGCTCCAGTAATTGGTGGTCTTTTAATTATGCCTGTCCTGGTGGGTGTATAGGTGGCCTGGTGTGTGTCTTATTTTAATTCATATTTCTCTAATGAATAATGATGTTGAGCACGTTTCTATATGCATTTTGACCACTTGGTGACTTTTTGGGGTTAGGTGGTTACTGAAGTTTTGTCTCATTTTTAACAGTTGGATTTTTTTTTTTTTTTTTTGAGATGGAGTTTCACTCTTGTTTACCAGGCTGGAGTGCAGTGGCACAGTTTCAGCTCACCACAGCCTTGGCTCACTGCAACCTCCACCTCCTGGGTTCAAGCAATTCTCCTGCCTCAGCCTCCCGAATAACTGGGATTGCAGGCATGTACCACCACGCCCGGCTAATTTTGTATTTTTAGTAGAGACAGGGTTTCGCCATGTTGGTCAGGCTGGTCTCGAGCTCCCAACCTCAAGTGATCTGCCCGCCTCAGCCTCCTAAAGTGTTGGGATTACAGGCATGAGCCACTGCGCCCAGCCAACAGTTGGATTTTTAAGTTAATATTTAAGTGTTCTTTATTATATATATATAATTATATATAAATAAAGACAGATTTCTTCGCCCAGTCTGTGGCTTGCCTTTCTACCCTGTAAATGGTACCTTTGATGAAGAGATGGTCTTAGTTTTCATGAAGTTCAGTGTATCAATATTTTCTTTTATGTCTGGTGCTTTTCATAATCTGTTTAAGAAATCTCGGCAATTATGAGATTCTCCTTTGCTTTATTCTAGAAACTTTTTTTGTTTTCCTTTTCACAATTAGGTCTATGCTCCACCTCAAATACATGCATTTTCTTGAATCCAGCTTAGAATTTATCTCTTTTCAGAGGCTCATAGACCTAAATGTAAATTCACTCTTGCTTTTAATCACTCATTCATTAAAAAAAAAAAAATTAAGCACCTACCTTATGCCAGGCACTTAGGGGAAACCAAAAGCAATTAGAATCAACATTTAATTTAAGAAACATATTGGCTAGCAGGGGAGGGAGGGAGACTTGCACATGCACAATAACTGAAAAGTAGTCCTTTAGTTGGAAAATCTGATGTGCCCTGATCATTCAGATATGCTGCGTGGAGTCACCTCCTTTATTAACATAGGCAGGTGGAATCCATTCCCTAAATGCCAGTGATCGTGTCTTCAACACCCTTTACTGGTACCCTTTACTGTGGTAAAAGTCCAGGTCTTTGTGCCTGGCACTTGAGCTGTCCACCATCTGGCCCCTCTCTCCTTCCTCAACCTCATTTTCTGAATGTTCATTATCCTTCATCCAAACCCTCCACACCGACCCACCTGAATTCCTGAACAGAATCAGCTGATTCATCCTGCCAGCTCTTTGTCTCTGCTTTTCCCTCCTGCCTGAACTTCTCTGCTATGACTTTG
Organism: Rhinopithecus bieti; assembly: GCF_001698545.2. Classification (NCBI taxonomy): domain Eukaryota; kingdom Metazoa; phylum Chordata; class Mammalia; order Primates; family Cercopithecidae; genus Rhinopithecus; species Rhinopithecus bieti. Next base: position 749,105 of record NW_016809016.1, read on the forward strand.
ATGCCTGAAAAACCTCTTGCCTCTCCTGCATTATCTTGTGAAGCCTCTTCCGGCTTGCTTGCGCGTTGAAATCTACCTCAGGAGGCAGATTGCAAGATGCAAATCCAGCTTCTATCACTGTCCAGCTCTGCAACCCTGGGCATGTTACTTAAGCTGCCCAAGCCTCAGGTTCCTCACTGGGAATAATTATAATTCCTGCTCTATATGGTTTTGCACAGAATGGACAAGTGTGGCTGGGTGTGGTGGCTCACGCCTGTAGTCCCTGCACTTTGGGAGGCCGAGGCAGGCACATCACCTGAGGTCAGGAGTTTGAGACCAGCCTGGCCAATGTGGTGAAACCCCGTTTCTACTAAAAATACACAAATTAGCTGGGCATGGTGGCAGGTGCCTATAATCCCACCTACTCTGGAGGCTGAGGCAGAAGAATCATTTGAACCCAGGAGGCAGAGGTTGCAGTGAGCTAAGATTGCACCACTGCACTCCAGCCTGTGACGACCGAGTAAGATGCTGTCAAAAAAAAGAAAAAAAAAAAAGTGAACAAGTTTATCCAGATACAACTGGGTAGCACAGTGTCTGGCACGCAGTAAATTCTCAGTAAGTGTTAGTCTAAAAAACATAGTCACACCCATCACACTAATGACATTTATTTGTTAACATTTTGGTCCTTACACCAGACTGGAAGTTTCTTGTTTTTAACATTTAGTTATTATGTTTGTTTTTTAAATTCAAAATAGGATCTCACCATTTTGCCCAGGCTGGACTCCTGGGCTCAAACAATCCTCCCACCTCAGCCTGGGAGTTTCTTGAAATCAGAGCTTTTTCTTAATTCTTCTATGATATCACTTCCCCTAGTGCCCCTTTGGGAAGTTCTTATTCAGTGCAATTTCCTGTGCAGGAAGCTTTATGTTTATTACCCTCAATCCTTGCAACCACCTACAAGATAAGAATTAGGGTCTCCATGTTATGGTTTAAAAGATGGAGGCTTGCTGGGTATGGTGGTTCACACCTGTAATTCCAGCACTCTGGGAAGCCGAGGTGGGCAGATCAGCAGAGGTTAGGAGTTTGAGACCAGCCTGGCTAACATGGTGAAAACCCATCTCTACTAAAATACAAAAATTAGCTAGGTGTGGTGGTGCACGCCTGTAATCCCAGCAACTTGGGAGGCTAAGGCAGAAATGCTTGAACCCAGGAGGCAGAGGTTGCAGTGAGCCGAGATTGCACCACTGGACTGCAGCCTGAGTGACAGATTCTGTCTCAAAAACAAAAAGATGGAGGCTCAGAGAGGTGAACCCCTGTACTATGCTAATGTCCTCAACTAATTCATGGTATAGCCAGGGTTTCGAATCTTTGCTTCATTGCGAAGTGTATGAGCCATTCATCATATATCGCTGCCCCTCTGTGCATCCCCATTGCCTACACAATGAACTCGGGAAATATTTGATGAATAGAATTCAATTTGATAAGCCCAGAGCCTACCCAGTGTTTCAAAATGTATCATGGGTTCAGTGTGACCCTCCAAGCCCAATCAATCCAAGACTGAGAACCTCTGGCAAAGCAGATAGCATCTAGTGCAGCTGACTGTATTTTCAACTTTTCCCTCTTGGGAAACAGTGGTTTCAACATCATTAATTTGTACTTTGCGACTTCAAGGTGTGCTCTTTAATTGACACAGTGCTGCCTTTCCAGAGGAACAGGTCGTCACTTTTCACAAAATTTGTCCTATTTAATGGAACTTTGTCTGGTGTCTAATTACCTATCATTTCTTCTCTTGCTTTATGACAGTTCTATGCTTTTTTTTTTTTTTTTTGACATGGAGCCTCGCTCGTTGCCCAGGCTGGAGTGCAGGCCATTCTCCTGCCTCAGCCTCCCGAGTAGCTGGGACTACAGGTGCCCGCCACCATGCCTGGCTAATTTTTTGTACTTTTAGTAGAGATGGGGTTTCACCATGTTAAGCCAGGATGGTCTCGATCTCCTGACCTCGTGATCCGCCTGCCTCAGCCTCCCAAAGTGCTGGGATTACAGGCGTGAGCCACCGCACCCGGCCAACAGTTCTAAGCTTTTAAAATGGTGTACCAAGAGTCTTGGGAAGACCCTTTTCATTAATGGAAGCTTGGCCTCTCTAGCTCAATTGTAAATGTCTTGAGAGCAGGGACCACATTGTAACCATCTGTATCTCTCATGGCACCTGACTCAGGCAGGGATGCAATAAGTCTTTGCCACATTCGTTATCTGTGTACTTGTTTCATGCTGGACACTAGGCTAGGTCTTAGGAAGGAGAAAGGAGGAATCAGATTGAGATCTTGTCCTCTAGGAGCCTCCAATCCAACAGGACGTAAGACTGAAACACCAAAGTCTGACATGGAAAAATGGTGTGTGTGGTGGGGAGTGTGGCTGAGAGCTATGCTAGGCTACACCCATTCTCAAAAGCATCATTTGTACTTAAAGATTGATGGGAAATTCTTTGATAAGAAAACAAGCGTGGGTCTAATGTGGAGTACACTGCACCCCTGCATGCATTTTAAGGTAAAACACAGATTTGAAGATGCTATATTAGATAGACTTCTCCCTCCATTTCCCTCGTAGGTGACTTCCGTGTTCTTCACCATTAGGAGTATTTTGGTGGGTGATATTAACAGACATTGCCATTGGCATCAGTAAGAATTAGATTTTCAGTTCAAGGCCTGCACTGTCACTTCCTGGCTGTTTTGTGTGACTGAACAAGTGATCTGTGTTCTCTGAACCTCAGTTGAGTCACGATTTTTGTGAGAATAAGTGTTCTTTTTTTAATTTTAATTTTAGAGATGGGGTCTCACTGTGTTGCCCAGACTGATCTTGAACTCCTGGCCTCAAGCAATTCTCCCACCTAAGCCTCCCAAAATGCTGGGATTACAGGGGCATGCCACTGTGCCCCGCCATGATAAGTGTCTCATATACAGCTTTGGTCACACACATGGTAGCTTTCATACTTACTGTGAGGAAATGAATGTTTACAGAGTGGATGGATGGACGGATGGAGTTGCGAACAAGACAGTCTGTTGCCACATAACAAAAAAACGGCATATATTCCCTTTATGATTAATTATTTGCAATTCTATAGTATTCTGTACCCTCAAAGTACTTTTATATTTACACAAAAAATAAAGAAATTAGAAGTATCCGTATTTCACCTATGAGAAAAATAGAGGCCTCAAGAAATGCCCACAGTCTTTTAAAAATTGAGATTAGTCCACTTGAGATTTGAACCAGCACCTCGTTTGGCATCTTTATCACAATTGGTTAGTCTGGGGGTAGGAACAAGGAGAAGGTACACATCTTTCACATGACTGACTTTCGTTTCTGAGCTGTGTGCGGCCTGTGAATTTCAGCTATAAATCCCCAGACACAGAATCACTGAATCCTCAGAGCTGGGGCAGTGCAGAAGTGCTTCACTTCCCTATTGAGAATCCGAGGCTAGCTGTGGATTCTACTCTCCTTGGGAACACGCATGCACACAGAAAGTCACATGCAGTTTCAGGAAGCCAATGGGCACCCTGAAGCCCCTCCACCACACCTCCTCAGGTACTCATGACACCTCTACAGTGAACAAACTGGGACTAACCAACCCCAGAAACCGCAAACTCATTACCTCCAGGCACACTGGTGGAAACAGTAGCACCCAACATCACAAATTCTGGCAACTTCAGCCAGGGACAACTCACTATCTCAACTCTGCAATCATTTTAATTCTAAAACATTTATCCTTCAAGAACTATTCAAAGCCAAACCATTCATTTCCCTCCCAGACTTTCGCAAGTCTTGGTGGAGATGAGAATTGAGGTTATCTGTGTTTTAGAAATCAAAATTGCCAGTGTGTTAATGGAATGGGGTGGAGCTCAGTAAACAAGATAATCCATAGGTTACTCAGCAATTGATTGGCTTCACAACAGGCCATGGCTTCATCGCCACGAAAGCCAAGATTGGCCACCGGAGATAAAGAACCAGATTTGCCGCTGATTGAGGATTGGGGAGGCCATTCAGCTCACATGTTCATTCCACACACATGTACTGAGTACCTGCCATGTGCCAGACACTGTTCCAGATGCCTAGAATACATCTGAGACTATAACATGGAAAACTCCTTGCCCCACGAAACATACATCCTAGTGAGAAAGGTGGACAAATACCAACAAACATCTTAAGTAAATTATACAATATATTAAATGACAAAAAGCTATGGGGAAGAAGAAAACTTAAGTAGGATAAGGGGATTGGGAGTGTGTGTGATGGAGGAGCAAGCTGTGATGTTAAATTACGGTCAGGAAATCCTCACTGAAGAGATGCGAACAAACTTGATGGAAGGGAGAACACACATTCCTGAAAGGACTGAGCCAAGAGACTGCCAACAACAATGCTAAACAGTTAAAATTCATTCATGCACTCAACAAATATTTATTGAGTGCATTAAGAACTGGGTGCTTGTGGTCATCTAAATAGTGGCCCCCAAAGATACCCAGGTCCTAATCCCTGGAACCCGCGAATGTTGCTTTATATGGCAAAAGGGACTTTGCAGATGTAGTCACGGTAAGGATCTTGATATGGGAAGAGTCTCCTGGATTATCTGGGTGTGACCGTGGAAGCAGGGGGAGAGAGGGTGAAGTAATGGGGCCACAAGCTAAAAACGGAGGAAGCTGGAAAAGTCAAGGAAATGGATTCACCCTTAGAGGCTCCAGAAGAGATAGCCCTGCTAAGACCTGGGTTTTCATCCTTGTGAGACTCATTTTGGATTTCTGAGCCCCAGAAGTGTAAGAAAATCAATTGATGTTGTTTTAAGGCATTACCAAGTTTGCAGTAATTTTTTGCATCAATAGGAGACTTGTGTTCATGTGTGAAGCGCTGAAGCATAGTGCTCAGGCCAACATGAACTGTCAATAGACTTTAGCGGTTATGGGTGTTGTAATTATTGTAATAAACAAGCTCAGTTCCTGCCCTTACCTAGAGAGGATGCACAAACAACATGGACATCACAGTCCCTCTTACACTAATTCCAATGGTAATGCAAAGAACCCTGAACTAGACCATGGCTTCTTGCTTTCCCCAACCAAATGGCAGACTGAAGACAAAGTCACAATGCCAAGGTAACCTTCAGGCGATCCAGGCCTTCCACCAATCCCAAAGCCACTCCCCAAGCTTTCCCACCTACTCCAGGACATCAGTCCCCTTCAGTCCTCTGGAACACAGTGGATGTACTCACCTAAAGAAAATACTGGTGAATCGCACCAGGACATGTGACTCTGAATGGAGCACAGATATGCTGGACTAACCTGAACCTCACCAGGACCCTGCGATGAAGACAGAGGAAGTCGTTTAAATCTCCACTGCAGAAAGAGCTGTGGGACCCACCACTGACGCATCCATCTGGGTTTTCTGGTCTTGAACTAAGCCTTGCTGGGGCCAGCAGAGAGCTGCCCTAAAACTGCTTCTCTTGGAATGAAGGAAAAATCTAGGAAATGTAGGAGGGAAAGGGGCAACTTTTTTTTTGCCCTATCTGGAAGATGTTTCATCCCCAAATGGTGACTTTTTTGTTGGCACAACTAGATATCCATGTATACAAGAACAAAGTTGGACCCCCACCTCACACTGCATGCAAAGATTAACTCAAAATGGATCATAGACATAATTGTAAGTGCCAAAACTGTAAAATTATTTGAAGAAAACAACATAGGAGTAATTCTTTATGACAATTTCCTAGATGCGACACCGGAAGTGCAAATGATCAAAGAAAAATTAGATAAATTGCACTTCATCAAAACTTAAAAACTTTTGTACTTCATCAAGAAAGTGAAAAGACTAGCTACAGAATGGGAGAAGATATATGAAAATCATGCTTGATAAAGGTTTACATATATCAGATATAAAGAACTCTTGCAACTCAACAATAAAATGACAAGTACCCTGATTAAAAAAGGATTTGAGGCCAGGCGCGGTGGCTCACACCTGTAATCCCAACACTTTGGGAGAGTGAGGCGGATGGATCAGTTGAGATCGGGAGTTCAAGACCAGCCTGGGCAACATGACAAAATCTCTACTAAAATACAAAAATTAGCCAGGCGTGGTGGCGCACGTCTGTAGTCCCAGCTACTCGGGAGGCTGAGGGAGGAAAATCACTTGAACTCAGGAGGTGGAGGTTGCAGTGAGGTGAGATCACACTACTGCACTATAGCCTGAGGGACAGAGCGAGACTTCATCTCAAAAAAAAAAAAAAAAAAAAAAAAAGGATTTTAAAACATTTTTCCCAAAAAAAAGAAAAAATGGCCAAAAAAAAAAAAAAAAAAAAAGGATTTCAGTAGACATTTCTCCAAAGAAGAGATACAATGGCCAATAAACACATGCAAAGATGCTCAGCGTCATTAGTCATGAGGGAAGTGCAAATGAAAACCACAGTGAGATGCCACTTCAGTCCCACTGCGCTGGCTAAACTAGGAAAAGCAGACAATGCCAAATGTTAGGGAGAATGTGGACATACTGAACTGTTATACATTGCTGGTGGGATTGTAAAATGCCACAACGACTTTGTAAAACAGGCAGTTCATCAAAATGTTAAACATAGAGTCACCATGTGACCCAGCAATTCCACTCCTAGGTATATACTCAAGAGAATGAAAACATGTCCACACAACAACTTGTACATAAATGTTCATAGCAACACTGTTCATGACAGCCAAAAAGAAGAAACAGCCGGGCATGGTGGCTCACACCTGTAATCCCAGCACTTTGGTAGGCTGAGATGGGAGGATTGCTTGAGACCAGGTGTTTGAGATCACCCTGGGCAACATAGTGAGACCCTGTCTCTACCAAAATAAAAAAAAAAAATTGGCTGGACGTGGTGGGCGCCTGTAGTCCCAGCTACTTGGGAGGCTGAGTCAGGAGTATCCCAACAGATGGGGAGCGGAGGTTGCAGTGAGCCATGATTCTGCCTCCACACTCCAGCCTGGGCGACAGAGTGAGACCCTGTCTCAAAAAAAAAAAAAAAAAAAGGAAAAGAAAGAAAGAATAGAAACAACCTAAATGCTTACCAATTGATAAATGGATAACCAAACTGTACTATATTTGTACAATGAATGTTATTCAGCAGTACAAAGTAGTCACAATTTGTGCAATGACGTAGATGAACCTTGAAACAGAATTAGTAAAAGGAGGGTCACAAAAAGCCCACATGTAATTCCATTTATATGAAATGTCCAGAATAAGCAAATCCACAGAAACAGAAGGTAGATTTGTGGTTGCCTAGGACTGGGGGGGTGCAGAATGAGGAGTAATTCCAGTGAATATAGGGGGTTTTTTTTGGAGTGATAAAAATGTTCTAAAATTAGGTAGTAGCGATAGTTACACAACTCACAATATACTAAACTAAAATCATTGAGTTGTACATTATATATGTATGCCCGGCTGGTCTCGAACTCCTGGGCTCAAGCAATACTCCCAGCTCAGCCTCCCAAAGTGCTGGGATTACAAACATGAACCACCATGCCCTGCTGAGTTGTACATTTTAAGTGAGTGAGTTTTTTGGTATGTGACTTAGATCTCTAAAAAGCTATATATATATATAAATGATTGTCAGTCCTTGATTGTCCTTGAAGCCACCTTTGGAAAATTCCCTTTAGTTAATGCCAGTTTCATTTCTGACCTGAGTGCAGATAAAGTGGGGGTCTGCTTGAGGCTGTCTTTTGCTGTGGCCCCTGCCTTCTGCCCAACACTTCAGGTTTTTTTTTTTTTTTTTTTTTTTTTTTTTTTTGAGGCGGGGTCTCGCTCTGTC
>NW_016809016.1:757194-777041 GCF_001698545.2 Rhinopithecus bieti
GGGTCTCGCTCTGTCGCCCGGACTGGAGTGCGGTGGCCAGATCTCAGCTCACTGCAAGCTCCGCCTCCCGGGTTTACGCCATTCTCCTGCCTCAGCCTCCCGAGTAGCTGGGACTACAGGCGCCCGCCACCTCGCCCAGCTAGTTTTTTTTGTATTTTAGTAGAGACGGGGTTTCACCGTGTTAGCCAGGATGGTCTCGATCTCCTGACCTCGTGATCCGCCTGTCTCGGCCTCCCAAAGTGCTGGGATTACAGGCTTGAGCCACCGCGCCCGGCCAACACTTCAGGTTTTCAAGATTCTCATATGCTTCCCTGACTCCAGGGCCAGGCACACGCTCCTTTTTAAATTTGGATCACCTGTTTCACCTTGCCAGCTGCTACCATCCTTCCCCTTGTGGCCATCCCTGGCTAAGTCTGCAGAGGGTACACCCATTTTTCACCTCCATTCCATTGTATTGTGTTGGTTTTTCACAAAGCCATACACTCCCTGAGCACACTGAGGCACTGGTTTTTTCCAGCACTATCTGCAAGCACAGCCTTATCACTGAATAAGTGAATGTGTGAATGTGTGAATGTATACCTGAAAAAGAATGTGTATTTGTGGCCAGGCGCAGTGACTCACGCCTGTAATCCCAGGATTTTGGGAGGCCGAGGCAGGTGGATCACCTGAGGTCAGGAGTTCGAGATCAGCCTGGCCAACATGGTGAAATTCCATCTCTACTAAAAATACAAAATATTAGCCAGGTGTGGTGGCACATGCCTGTAGTCCCAGCTACTTGGGAGGCTGAGGCAGGAGAATCGCTTGAACCCAGGAGGCGGAGGTTGCAGTGAGCCGAGATCGTGCCACTGCATTCCAGCCTGGGTGACAAAGTGAGACTCCGTCTCAAAAGCCAACCAACCAAACAAAAACCATGCATTTGTATGGAGTGGAAGAATATGGAGAATTGGAAAGACTAGGGAAAAGGAAGGAGGGAGGATTTGAACTAAAATGATATTACCCTGTACCCATGTTTTCTCAGTTTCTTCAGAGATGGGTTTTCTCAGCCCTTCCACCATTTTGACCATTTGAGCCTCAAATATCCAAGATTGTCTTCTCAGTTTCAGTCTTATGAATCAAGCCAAACCTTTGACCTTTCAAGAAAACACCCATTACCTTGTTTTTCTACTCTTTGGCTCAGAAATTTTGAATCGGGAATCTAGCTGAAGAAAATGACAGTAACAGCCACCCAAATACAGGGTAGGGGATGAACTCTAGAATTTTATGCAGGACATTACTTATCAGGGCCTTATCTATAATAGTCAAAAATTGGAAATAACCTAAATGTCCAACAGTAGGGTAGTCTACATTATGCCATGCCCCCAAGAAGGAATAATATGCACCCATTAAAAGAATTTAATGACCTGGGAAAATGCTTGCATCATATGTTAAGTGAAAAGGAGTAGGTTATAAACTGGTGATCACTAATATGTAAACGCTGCCCACACACACGCACTCAAAAACACCTGGAGAGAAACATACCAAAATGATTTCAATGGTTTCCTTTTGGTAATGTAACTGTGGTGTCTTTCTCATTTATTTCTTTAATTTATCCAGGTGTTCTACAATGAACAGATAAGACTTAACACAGGAAAAACAAAAAACAAAAAACCCTAAGCCTGACTGTTTCCACTGCTCTTTGTTGGGAAAGACTCTCTGCACCTGCTTTGTTCAGGCAACCATGTCTGTCTCCAAATCCTTGCCCTGCACTCCCAGCCTGGCAGGACCAGCCCTTTGCCAGTTCCCTCTGGCCACTCAGGCGGGTCCTCAAGTCCCAGCCCATCAGGAAGTCTTTTTTTTTTTTCTTTTCTTTCTTTTTTTTTTTGTTTGAGACGTTGTCTTACTCTGTCGCCCAGCCTGGAGTACAGTGGCGCGATCTCAGCTCGCTGCAAGCTCTGCCTCCCAGATTCACACCCTTCTCCTGCCTCAGCCTCCTGAGTAGCTGGGACTACAGGCACCCGCCATCATGCCACCAAAAAATTATATTGTATAAAAATACAATATAATTTTTTGTATTTTTAGTAGAGACGGGGTTTTACTGTGTTAGCCAGGATGGTCTCGATCTCCTGACCTCGTGATCCGCCCACCTCGTCCTCTCAAAGTGCTGGGATTACAGGCGTGAGCCACTGCGCCCGGCCTCGGGAAAGCCTTTCTTAATTATGAGAAAGAAAGAAACTGTCCTCTTCCCCACCCTGGCTGAATACGGTGCCGCCACATCTCTCTTTGCTGGTTGCGTCCAAGAAAATCTGCCTCTTAGCTGGGACTGGACCTCAAAGGATGCTTTTTGATGTGGCACAGGAGCTGGGGCAGTCGGTGCTGTTTTTCTGGGCAGGATCTCTGAGTCTAAATTCACTGGAAGAAGTTCAAGTACTGAGGCCACACATCTCATCATTGTTGGATGTTGAGAATGGTGGTGATGACTTTTTGGTCTGCATGTCCTGATTTGTCATGAGAAAGACATCTCCTGGCCATTGAAAAACCACTCAGTCTTTTAAACAGTTTTTAAGAAGCCATCAAAGGTGTTTATACTTAACCTGGACCAGCAACCTTCTTAAAGGAGTCGGGCTGAACTTTGTTCTGGAGTAAGTGAGCAAATATTGTAGACGTCGCGCCAACACACTTAGATTTTTTGTGAGTTGATTGCCCAAGTGTCTATCCAGCTTATTCCAGAATTGGGATTAAATTAGAGAAAACTTTGGTGGAAAAAGTTAGTGGGTCAGCAAACATTCGGGTTTCCTACTGTGTACCTGACGCTTGCAGCACAGAGCACTTGAGAAATGCTGTGGCTTTATCAAAGCAATAAAGAAATCCAGAGTGATTTTTCCTGCAGAACTTCCTGGTCATATATTCCACCCACATGAAACATAACAAGGAAGGCTAAGAGGGGAAGATGGAGTGTCTTGTGGGTCCTTCAAGAATGGAGCATGCATCATAGCTCTTGTGGAGTTTTGAGCTAATTACCCTGGTCTGTATAAGAAATGGACCCAGATAAATTGAATATCTTGGCATCAACCTTTGGTGTTTTTGAAACTGAGAAAGAAAGATTTGGCGTGCCAGCCTCCCTCATCAGTCTGGTATTCTACCTGTCATCTTCAACAAGATAAACAAACCACGGACATATTTTTCTTCCCCGCAGAACTGCACCCTTTTTCATGACTAGTTCTGGGTACTGTTAGGCAATAGGAATCTAGTAGAAAGGAGGTGGGGAAGCATTTTTTAATCCTACCCTCTTCTCAAATATTTAAAGTGGAAGAATGAGTGGGTGAGGGCTTGTCACATTTTTCAATTCTTTTCCATTTCTGCCACCCAAACGCAGCCCTTAATCAGGTTTTTGTCAGGTCACTAGAGTTGGCATTTCCCCTTTGTCCATTTTGTTTTGTTTTATTTTATTTTATTTTATATTACTTATTTTATTATTATTTTGAGACAGAGTCTCACTCTGTCACCCAGGCTGGAGTACAGTGGCACGATCTCAGCTCACTGCAACCTCCATCTCCTGTGTTCAAGTGATTCTCCTGTCTCAACCTCCCAAGTAGCTGGGATTACAGGTGCCTACCACCATGCTCAGCTAATTTTTATATTTTTAGTAGAGACGAGGTTTCACCATGTTGGCCAGACTGGTCTCAAACTCCTGACCTCGTGATCTGCCTGCATTGGCCTCCCAGCATGCTGGGATTACAGATGTGGGCCACCATGCCTGGTCCCCCTTTGTCCATTTTATCAAGGCTGGAGGTACTGAGGTTCCCAAAGGTGATTCTGAGGAAGAGCAGATGGTTTTTGTCTTGCCATTTCCATGGCTTGCGTTTTTGTTGAACAGGGTATATAAGCTTAGGGCAAAAATGAAAATGCTGAGAACAATAGGAAGGGTTTTGCAGGACCAACAGGGAGGAGAGGAGAGAGGGGAGTGATCAGGGATAGCAGGAGTGAGGAACCTTAGCAGGGAACTGCGTGTGTTGTCATTGGGCTCCATGTGGACTCGCTTCCCCATCTCCCAAGAGCTCTCCTGTAAGACATCCATTTCTTGTTGACGCATTGACGAGTTGAATCTGTTGGGAGAACTGGTGCATTCGTTCATTCAACAAGTATGTATCGAGTGCCTACATTTCACGCGGCAGTGTTACAAGTGTTGAGGATAAAATAGTGAGTCAGACACACCCAATGCCTAATGACTTGCATGAATACCCACTACAACTGGATGAATCTTCAAGGAATTCTGCTGTGTGAGAAAAGCCAGTCCCAAAAGGTTAATACCACATCATCCCATTTACATAACATTTTTGAAAGGGCACCATTTTATGGTGGTTGCCAGGGGTTAGAGATGGTTGTTGAGGAGGGCGGGAGGTAGGTTTGGTGATAAAAAAGTGGCATGAGGGATCCTCATGCTGACATGCTATTTGGTATCTTGCCTGTCATGGTGGATGCAGTCTAGAATTTGTCTACAACTATATACACGTACACACAAATGAGTACAAGTAAAACTGGGAAATCTAAATAAGATTGGTGGATAATATTAATATCCTGGTTGTGATACTATACTATATACATTTGCAAAATGTTACAAATGGGGGAACTGGGTAAAGTCTGCATGAGATCTTTCTGTATAATTTCTCAACACTGCATGTGCATGTACAATTATCTCAATAAAAACTTCAATGAAGGAAAAAAAAGGGCTTGGCTGGGCATGGTAGCTCACGCCTGTAATCCCAGCACTTTGGGAGGCTGAGGTGGCAGATCACCTGAGGTCAGGAGTTCAAGACCAGCCTGGCCAACATGGTGAAACCCCATCTTTACTAAAAATAATACAAAGATTACTGGGCGTGGTGGCACGTACTTGTATTCCCAGCTACTAGGGAGACTGAGGCAGGAGAATAGCTTGAATCCCAGAGACGGAGGTTGCAGTAAACCGAGATTGTGCCACTGTACTCCAGCCTGGGTGACAGAGTGAGACTCTGTCTCAAAAAAAATTAAAAAGAAAAAAAGAAAAAAAAGACTGGGCAAGGTGGGACGTGCCTGTAATCCTAGCCCTTTGAAAGGCCAAGGCGGGAGGATCACTTGAGCCCAGGAGTTCGAGACTAGCCTGGGCAACATGATGAAACCCTGTCTCTACAAAAAATATAAAACTTAGCTGGATGTGGTGGGACATGGCTGTAGTCCCCACTACTCGGGAGGCTGAGGCGGGAGGGTCACTTAAGCCTGGGAGGTTGAGGCTACAGTGAGCCAAGATTGCACCACTGCATTCTAGCTGGGGTGACAGAGCAAGACCCTGTCAAAAAAAAAAAAGAGAGAGAGAGAGAAAGAGAGAGAGACAGAAAGAGAAAGAGAGAGAGAGAGAGAGAGAGAGAGAGAAAGAAATGAAAGAAGGAAGGAAGGAAGAAAGAAAGAGAAAGAAAGAAAGAAAAAGAAAAAGAACAGAAGGAAGGAAAGAAGGAAGGAAGGAAGGAAGGAAGGAAGGAAGGAAGGAAGGAAGGAAAGAAAGAAGGAAGGAAGGAAAGAAAAAGAAAAGAAAAGAAAAGAAAGAAAAGTAAAAGCCTAACTCCCTGGCCTCATGGAGCCTACATTTTGGTAGAAGCTAAGTATGGCTTCATGGTGGTTGCAGGGCAAAAGCTAAGACCATCCTGGAGGGAGCTGCCCCTCTGGGGGATTCCATGCAGTGCCACTAGAGAGTCCTTCCCATCCTCCAGATATGTCATCGAATCCCCATTGGTGACTGAATGAAATCCAGATTCAGGAGAGGAGGTAAGTGCGGAATAAGGCTGTGAAGCCCAGCTCCCCCGATCCCATGACCTGGGAATTATCCAGCCTGCCTTTGTTTCTTTAAACCATGCATTAGGTACCCACTTGACTGTAGACTCAAATGTCTCTGGGGCTCCCGGTAGTGGTGTGTCATCCCACTTGTCTTGTTCCCAACTTTCTCCATCCCCATCACTACCTGGCTCAGGGGCCTTCAGCCTCCTTCCACGCTGCCCCAAATGCCTGGTTTATCTCGGCAGCACGTACAAGCCTGGAGAAACTCCTTTTACCTATGCACATGGGCACGGCTCACTGCTCTAGTTCTCAGCAGTAGGGAAGAACTCTCATGCCAGCCCAGGCCCTGGGACTCAATCTTGGGTTCGAGCCCCTTGGCTGTGGCTAGTCAGGTCAATGTCCAGTACCTATTAATCCCTTCCTGTAAAGAGGAGTCCCACACCAAACTGTTAGTCCCATTGACTGTACAATGAGGCATCGTGCTGGCTGTAAACCATCAAGCTCTGCAACTATTTTATTGCCTTAGAAGACTTTCAGAGGGAGAAGCCATGAAAAAATAAAGTCTGAGGAAAGTTTTTATTATTTTATATTACGCCATGACTTGCATGGAATGACCACAAAGTGGCATGCCTTCCTGGTCACAGAACTTATCAGGCCTGGCTAGAAAGCGAGAACTCCCAGATACAATTTAGTCCACTAGAAAGACGGGAGGGAGCAAAGGAAAGAGAAAGAGACAGAGGAAGGCACAATGATATATAACTATCTGTCTATAACGGGTTAGTGGCTGATTCTAAAAATGACGAAAATGTCATTGAATATAATTTCTGGCCGGGCGCGGTGGCTCAAGCCTGTAATCCCAGCACTTTGGGAGGCCGAGACGGGCGGATCACGAGGTCAGGAGATCGAGACCATCCTGGCTAACATGGTGAAACCCCATCTCTACTAAAATACAAAAAACTAGCCAGGCGAAGTGGCGGGCGCCTGTAGTCCCAGCTACTCCGGAGGCTGAGGCAGGAGAATGGCGTAAACCCGGGAGGCAGAACTTGCAGTGAGCTGAGATCCGGCCACTGCACTCCAGCCCGGGAGACAGAGCGAGACTCCATCTCAAAAAAAAAAAAAGAATATAATTTCTGATTCATGATCAAGGTCTTTATGTTAAAGGAAAGGAGCTTTCTTAGAAGAACTGGATCTAATCAATATATGTTTGATCTTCAAATATTTGACTTCCAAACAAAATTTTAACGGCCAAAATAAAATGAAAGAAATGATACTGACAAGGTCCCTTGCCATGCCCTTGTGAAAGCACCCACAGAAAGAATAAGTACAAAAGGTAACCAAGGCCCTCTCCTCTATCCAAAGAAATGTATCCATGGGGTTCTGACAGCCAAGCTTCCCTCCCCTGTCCAAACCTCAACATCATCAGGTCGGAGGAGCCCCGTGGCAGTCGGAAGCCCTGTCCCGCTGTTCCTCAGAAGCGGCCTGCTTTTTTGCGTCCCCGTCCATGTCTGCGATGAATAATCCATGGAGATCCATGTGCATATCGACATCAACGGAGGCACGGGCCAATTCTGTAAAGCTTTTGGCATCCAGAATGAGCAGAAAAGGTGGCTTCTGGGGATCCGTAGAGACAATGGCTGATAGGATTACTCCTTTGGGGAAACAGAAAGAAACACTTTGTAAAAGTGCAGCCTTTAGTCGGAGGGATGAATTTCTCAGCATGTCTCTCCGCCCTCTTTAGACATATGTATCTAACCAAAACAGTAGGGAAGTGAATTTGAGACACTGTAACAGAAGGGAAAGGCCTGGGAACTAGGAATCAGAAAATCTGGCTGTAGGCCGGGCGCGATGGCTCACGCCTGTAATCCCAGCACTTTGGGAGCAGAGATGGGCAGATCACTTCCGATTAGGAGTTCGAGACCAGCCTGGTCAACATGGTAAAACCCCATCTCTACTAAAAATACAAAAATTAGCTGGGTGTGGTGGTGGGTGCTTGTAATCTCAGCTACTCAGGAGACTGAAGCAAGAGAATCACTTGAACCTGGGAGTGGAGTTTGCAGTGAGCCGAGATCGCACCATTGCACTCCAGCCTGGGTGACGGAGTGAAACACCATCTCAAAACAAACAAACAAAGAAACCAGAAAACCTGGTTCTAGCCCTGGCTGGGCCAGTCCCTTGACCTCTCAGAGCCTCAGTCTCTTCATTAGTAGAGATGGGATAATCTCACCTACACTCATAGGGTTGCTGAGAGTATCTCCTGCATGATGGATTTTGAAAGCACACTGTAAATTATTGCAGGCATTGAAGAATGGCATTCGGTTTTTTGTTTGTTTTGCTTTTTTGAGATGGGTTCTTACTCTGTTGCCCAGACTAGAGTGCAGTGGCGTGATCACAGCTCACGGCAATCTCGATCTCTTGGGCTCAAGCTATCCTCCCACCTCAGCCCTCTAAGTAGCTGGGACTACAGGCACATTACATGACATCTGGCTTATTTTTGTGCTTTTTGTCAGATGTGGTGTCCCTATATTGCCCATGCTGGTCTTGAACTCCTGGGCTCAAGCGATCTGCCCACCTTGACCTCCCAAGTGCTGGGATTACAGGCAGGAACCACCACACCTGGCTCGAAGAATGGCATTTCAATGGGCCTCATTCATCTCTTGTACACGTAGCAATGCTAGTAAACTCATCCTTCCCCTCTGTAACATGGAAACACTCTCAATACTCACTCTCAAGGGGTAGAGAGTTAAACGAAATAATGCATATCAACTTCCTGCAAATACTCTCAATACCCCCAGAGGGTCCCAGGTTAAAGAGCAGTTGAGCATCGTTGAAGTCAGATTGGCCTGGATTTAAATCTCACCTCTGAATGTATGGGGTGTGTGACCTTGGGCAACAAGGTCATTCTCTGAGCATCCCATTGGTAAAATGAAGACAATGATACTCCCTCCTCACAGAGAATGTAAAGAAAGTGTCCACACCGCTGAGTGGGAGAACGGCCTGAGCAGGAGGCAATGCCAGTGGTCCCCTGCCTCGGAGATGACAGTGACACAGGGTTGCTGGCCTGACGTGCCATGCCATGATCAGTAGGAAGACAAGACCCAGGTAGAAAACCACTCCCTTGTCACCTGAGGGAAGAAGCTGGCAGGCTCAAGTGGGGCAGCTTGCCCTCCTTGCAGGTGTGGCAGCCCCATTGCCAGCGTGGCCAGGTGACATCCCCACCTATGGTTCTAGTTACCCTCCTTAGCCTCCTCAGGGCTGTGGGCAGGGCATTTCTGAAGCATTTCTGAGAATGAAAGAGGGGAAGGATCATTCAGTCAAGTGGAAACCTAGAAAATAGAGGTGGGCCACAAATACACATTTCCAGGGGCGCCGTGAAACATTTACGTGCTTATGCATTGTTAAAATTTTGGATCCAGGCCAGGTGCAGTGGCTGACACCTGTAATCCCAGCACTTTGGGAGGCCAACATGGGAGGATCGCTTGAGCCCAGGAGATAGAGACCAGCCTGGGAAACACAGTGAGACCCTTTCTCTACAACAAATGCAAAGAATGAGCTAGGTATGGTGGCATGCCCATGTAGCTCCAGCTACTTGGTAGGCTGAGGCAGGAGGATCACTTGAACCCAGGAGTTTGAGGCTGTAGTGAGCTACAATCATGCCACTACACTCCAGCCTGGGCAACAGAGCAAGACTTCTTTTCTTAAAAACATTTCTTTTGGATCCAGCCACTGTAATCAATTTTAAAACCAAGATTCTGCATTCTGAGAGAGCTTAGTGTCACTGACTGGAAAGGAGATGGACTTTGTGCAGTAAAAAACTTAAACTTGTCTAAAGAGGAGGCTGGCTTTTGTCTTCAGTTTCTGGGAGGTCACCTCTATACCGGTGGAATGTCCTGCTTGATACAAGTATCTTTGTATACGTGGGGGCCTTGGGCCACACCAGGCAGTCTACCCTTACAGTGGAATTTATGGTGGGGCCTTGGGCCACGTGGTATGAGCTTGATCTCCAGGAGGACTGAAGACTAAATAAAGGTCAGACACACAGGCGGGCAACCATGTTTACATGACTGAGCCCCAGTATAAACTCTCCATACCGAGTCTCAGGGGAGCTTCCTGGCTGGCAACAGTATTCTGTGAGCATTGTCACACAGCATTGTCACACAGCATTGTCAGGAGAAGTCAGTGCTATCTGTGACTCTTCTGGGAAAGTGCAGCTGGAAGCTCCTGCGGGTCCCTGCTGGGCTCTGTCTTGTGCACTCTTCCCTTTGCTAATTTTAGTCTGTATCTGTTCACTGCTGCAAACCAGAACTGTGAGCATAAGCGCTTGCAGTGAGGTTGGTGATTCTAATGAATTATTGAAACCGAAGGGTATCTTGGGGACCCTCAAACTTTGCAGTTGGTATAAGAAGTAAAGGTAGCCTTGGGGACTCCCTAACCTTTTAGCTTTGACCCAGACAGATGTAGACTTCAAAGCACCAGTCCACCCCCTTTATGAGCTGGGGGGTCAGCTGCCCCTAGATGGTGTCTCTGTGGGAGGGGGATCATCAGCAGCATGCAGCAACTAGGCTTGGCTTCTTAGAGTCTTACCGTCATCCTCATCCTTGGCACCTGGTGCGGGCACAAACAGAGGTTCTGCTGGCCAGCAGTCGTCCTCTCTCCATTTCAAGGATGACTTTGTGAGAATGTCATATTTTATTATCTGTACATCCAACGAGGAGAAACACAGAAATGAAGCCCATCGGATATAGACTTTTGACATAATCCCCCAATGACAGCTGCCTCTGGTGAGCACAGCCAAGAAAGGACAGGAGCTAACTGTCCTCCCCGAGGTTTTTGTTGTTGTTGTTGTTGTTGTTGTTGTTGTTTTGATGGAGTTTCACTCTTGTCACCCAGGCTGGAGTGCAATGGTGTGATCTTGTCTCACTGCAAGCTCCACCTCCTGGGTTCACGCAATTCTCCTGCCTCAGCCTCTCGAGTACCTGGGATTACAGGCATGTACCACCACGCCTGATAAATTTTTTGTATTTTTAGTAGAGATGGGGTTTCACCATGGCCAGGTTGGTCTTGAACTCCTGACCTCAGGTGATCTGCCTACCTCGGCCTCCCAGAATGCTGGGATTACAGGCATGAGCCACTGCACCCAGCCTCCTCCCCCAGTTTTAAACATGGGTCCTCTGGCCACCATGTAGCTGATACTGCACAAGGAATTCTTTTAAAATTAAAATATTTTAAATTTATTATTATTTTTTAATATAGAGACAGGGTCTTGCTATTGTTGACCAAGCTGGTCTCGAACTCCTGGCCTCAAGCAATCCTCAGCCTCCCAAAGTGCTAGGATTACAGGTGTGAGGCACCACACCCCTTCTGAAAATTAAAATATTGGCTATATCTTATATTTGGCATTGTATTGCAATTTTATATGAGTTAAATAAATGAATACCTTCAATGCAAACATTTAAAGTATAATACAACCCCTTTGTTGCTTTAAGAGTGCAATTCCCTGAATCTCTCTTAATCTCCCAACAGACCTATTTCCCTCTAGGTTTGGTATTAGTGGAGAGTGACTTGGGGTATGGAGGGGTGGAGGCTTAATATTTGGCTGTGGACATTTCTGCTCTGTTTGTAATAAAAAAAGATTTTCCATTTTATTATGAAAAATGAAGATGTTTAAAAAAAGTGATCCCTGCACAGCACTTAGCACAGTGACCAGCACACAGTAAGTGTTTCACAAATGGTAGCTTAAGAAGCACAATGGGGCCGGGCGCGGTGGCTCAAGCCTGTAATCCCAGCACTTTGGGAGGCCGAGATGGGTGGATCACAAGGTCAGGAGATCAAGACCATCCTAGCTAACACGGTGAAACCCCGTCTCTACTAAAAAATACAAAAAACTAGCCGGGCGACATGGCGGGCGCCTGTAGTCCCAGCTACTCGGGAGGCTGAGGCAGGAGAATGGCGTAAACTCGGGAGGCGGAGCTTGCAGTGAGCTGAGATCCGGCCACTGCACTCCAGCCTGGGTGGCAGAGTGAGACTCCGTCTCAAAAAAAAAAAAAAAAAAAAAGAAGCCCAATGGGCCAAGCATCATGGCTCATGGCTGTAATCCAGCACTTTTGGTGGCTGAGGCAGGAGGATCCCTCAAACCTAGGAGCTCAAGACCAGCGTGGACAACACAATGAGACCCTGTCTCTTTCTTATATTTTTTTAAAAAGAAAAAACAAATCAAAACCAAAAAAGAAGCAAAATAAATCCTCTAAGTTTCAGCTACACCCTCTCTGCTGGAGAGGGTGAGTTCCTTAGGTCAGGGATTGGGCATCCCCCTGCTGACTTCCTTACCCTCAGTGCCTACCACATTGTAGCCCATAGTTGGTGCTCAATAAATATGTATTGAATAAAGAAATCAGTGAATAAACTCCAGCCATAACCTCTTACCTGAACCTTAGCCCATAACTCCCTCTCCCAGCTGTCCATCCTTACTTCAAATTAATTTTATCCTATACTTACCTCCTTCTGACCTCCTCTTTTCTAATCAATGTCTCAGAACCTTAGAATTCAGCTTTGCATATAGACACAATCACTGTAGGAAAAGCCTGTGAATACACAGAGACCAGTACCTTGGTTGGGATTGGACTCCATTGAACTCCTGCAGCAAAGACATATCGGTATTGCTTTCCATTGTGAGCATAATTGACCCGTGGAAGCTCTAAGCCTACAAGGAAATTAGAAGGCGGATGAAGCCCCCATCACTGGGGGCTGGGAGCATCCACCCTTCCTGTCAGACTGGGTAGCCTTTCCTCAGAATTCGTTCCCACACCAAGATCCCTGAGCTTGATTTAGAGCCTGGATTGGATCAAAGGTGGTCAAAGGCAGGGGACGGAGCCTCTGATAATTACCCCAGCTCTATCAGAAAGGCCTGGAGCAACGTACCACAGACCTAGGTTTTAAGTGTATAAACATCTTTAATTATCCAAGATAGAAATCAAAGAGAATTGCATGATTAAAATCAGAGGCTACTGCAATTTCTTAAAGCTCTTTTCAAAAAAGTGCTGATGTGTGTATGTGTGCATGCATGTGCATATGTGTGATGAGAAATGGGAAGCTGGCTGGGCGCAGTGGCTCATGCCTATAATCGCAGCACTTTGGGAGGCTGAGGCGGGCAGATCATTTGAGGTCAGGAGTTTGAGACCAGCCTGGCCAACATGGCAAAACCCTGCGTCTACTAAAAGTACAAAGAAAATTAGCCAGGCATGGTGATGCATGCCTGTAATTCCAGCAACTCGGGAGGCTGAGGCAGGAGAATCACGTGAACCCAGGAGGCAGAGGTTGCAGTGAGCCGAAATCACGCCACTACACTCCAGCCTGGGCCACAGAGTGAGACTCTGTCCAAAAAAAAAAACAAAAACAGAAAGAAAGAAAAAAGAAAAGAAAGAAAAAGAAAGAAAGAAAAAGAAAAAAAAAGAGAAATAGGAAGCTGTGCCAGGCATGGTGGCTCGTGCCTGTAATTCCAGCTCTTTGGGAAGCTGAGATGGGAGGATCACTTGACGCCAGGAGTTCAAGACCAACCTGCTCAACATGGCAAGAACCCTATCTCTAAAATTAAAAACTAAAAACTAAAACAGAACGGGAAGCTGTGGAAAAGGGTGTCAATGGAGAATAGTTAATTAAATCTGGTGAATTATATAATAACATTATGGAAAAATAACGTTTAATAATGATTTTAATAACATGGGCAAGTGTCCATACCATAAGGTTAAGTAAAAGCTGATTATAGAATTACTATATCTCCACTAGGTTACAAATGAAGAGAAAAAGTTTGGAAGCATTGCTGGGGTTGTAACTGCCTTATAGTTTACATTTTCTATGATAGAATCTAAGTTTCTCATTATGTGAAATTTTCATCATGTTGTTTTTACATAATCAAAATCTTATTTTTTTCTCTGTGTGTGTGTATGTATGTGTGTGTGTATATATATATATATATATATATATGGTTTTTTTTGTCGTTGTTTTTTGAGATGGAGTCTTGCTCTGTCGCCTGGACTGGAGTGCAGTGGCGCCATCTCAGCTCACTGCAACCGCCGCCTCCTGGGTTCAAGCGATTCTCCTACCTCAGCCTCCTGAGTAGCTAGGACTACAGGTGCCCGCCACCACATCCGGCAAATTTTTTTTTTTTTTTTTTTGTATTTTTAGTAGAGACAGGGTTTCACTGTGTGAGCCAGGATGGTCTCGATCTCCTGACCTCATGATCCGCCTGCCTCGGCCTCCCAAAGTGCTGGGATTATAGACGTGAACCACCGCGCTTGGCCATAAATGTGTATATATGTATATATGCCTATTGCATCAAATTGAATTTCTAAGTCTGAATACTGAAATGCATGTTCAACTCTTAGGAAATATTCCTGGTGGTTGCCACCAGCTGCTGGTGAAGATATAATGTCCAAGAGAAGAGGAAGCAGAGATACATCCATGGATAAATGCTGATTAGGTTCAGTGGGGCAGGAAGGGGAATGAATTATTGAGGTGGGAAGGACATGTCCAATCCCACATATGAGAAAGCGTGAAACTTCCAAGGGGACAGGCCCAGATGAAGGTGAGGCAGACGGAACACTCCCATACTTAAATAAGAAGAAGTTGTCTGCCCTTGACCTCAAAGTAGGCCTGAGATTTCCAAGATGTTCCTGGGCCCCTCTCAAACCAGCGATTCTCCTGCCTCAGCCTCCCAAGTAGCTAGGACTACAGGTGTGCCCCACTACCCCAGCTAATTTTGTATTTTTTTAAAATAGAGATGGGGTTTTGCCATGTTATCCAGGCTGGTCTCAAACTCCTGACCTCAGGTGCTCCACCCGCCTCAGCTTCCCAAAGTGCTGGGATTACAGGAATGAGTAATGCCTGTAATTGCCATTGCACCTGGCCAGTAGTTACATGAAATTAAGGCTCGGCCTCCCAAAGTGCTGGGATTATAGGCGTGAGCCACCGTGCCTGGTCCTTAACAGCCATGTCCTTTGAAGAATCTTCACGATGTGGGAAAATACTCAGGTTACATTCATTAAGTGCAAGAGGCAGCTTCAGAACATTCTACATGATATGGAATGTATTTTGCAAAAGTACGAATACAGAGGCAATGGGCTTTGGGATAAGAAAAGGCTGGGGTCACAACCTGGCTCTGCTGCCTGCCTTTTGGCAAATTTTGCGTTTGTCTGAACCTGCTTCTTAGGGCTGTTCTAATATTGCTGCCATTGGCCGGACTCTCCCTATAGGCCAGACCCCACACTAAGGCCTTGATGTGCATGAACAAATCTAATGTCAACAATAACAGAATGACACTGCTGGGATGAAATGAGAGCAGTCTGAGAACTCGCCAGAAGGGAACCAGCCTATGTCACATAATCCACGCATGATGGGAGGACTGGATGCGTATCCCAAAGGGCTGTCACAGGTGCAGGGATTATGGGTAGTTTATTTATTGTTACACTTTTTAGTGTGCACAGTATTGCAACAATAAATAAGCATGGGCTTCTCAGGAAAGAAAAAAAATGTGATGTGGTGGGTGAGCAGGGATGGGGGTTGATGCCTTCAGACCTGGCATCACCTATTAATTCATTTCTAAAGACTCCAAGGGTATGAGTTCCCTCACAGAACTCATTATGGGATGTATGGGATGCCTTTTACAGAAGTGGATTCTTAGGTCAAATCCAAGGGTCATCCTAAAAGAGTCCCCAAGTCTATGTGCTCTTCCGGATACTCAAACTTCCTGGCATGGGGCAGCTGATGGAACAAGGCTCCCAGTCTTTTTTTTTTTTTTTTAGGCAAAGTCTCTGTTGCCCAGGCTGGAGTGCAGTGGCGAAATCTCAGCTTACTGCTCTGCCTTCAGGGTTCAAGCAATTCTCCTGCCTCAGCCTCCCGAGTAGCTGGGATTATGGATTACAGGCATGCACCACCATGCCAGCTAATTTTTGTATTTTCGGTAGAGATGTGGTTTCGCCAACTTGGCCAGGCTGGTCTCAAACTCCTGGCCTCAAGTGATCTGGCCACCTTGGCCTCCCAAAGTGCTGGGATTACAGGCGCGAGCTACCGCACCCAGCCAATGCGCTCAGTTTAAATGCACACCACGCCACTCTCTAGCTGAGTCTCCTTGGACAAGTCCATTCATTCTGTACTTTGACGTATTGAACACAGACCTCTGTATGCCAGCCTTTGTGTCATGTGCTGCTGATACCCTGTGAGCACAGCAACACAATCCTCACCTCATGGGTTTATATTCTGGGGCAGTGGTTCTCCATCATGGCAATGGTGCCCCCATGGGATGCTGCAATGTCTGGAGACATGTTTGGCTGCTCCAATTCAGGATAGGGGTCTTCCGGGCTTCCAGTGGGTGGAAGTCAGGAATGTTGCTAAACATCTTACAATTCCCTGGACAGCACCCACTGCAAAGAATGACTCAGCCCCAGATGGCGACGGTGCCCAGACTGAGGAGCCCTGCTCCATGGGTGTGACTCCTATTCTAGAGGGTCTGCGTTCTGGGTGTAGCTCAAGGTCTCTCAGGCGTAGTTTTCTCCTTCATATTATGGAGCTGATAACAGCTATTTTGCAGGATATTGTGGATGTTGAGAGGTAGAAATGGAAAGGTATTATGCCTGTTCAATAAGCCTGTGTTCAGTAAGGGACAGCGTTTGCAGAAGTTATCTGGCCCAAGAACCACCCACTGCCTTCCTATTTTTATTTTTATTTTTTTGAGACAGTGTCTTGCTCTGCTGCCCAGGCTGGAGTGCAATAGCACAATCTCAGCTTACTGCAATCTCTGCCTCCTGAACTCAAGCGATTCTCATGCCTCAGCCTCTTGAGTAGCTGGGACCACAGGCATGTGCCACCATACCCAGCTCATTTTTGTATTTTTAGTAGAGATGGGGTTTCACCATGTTGCTCAGGCTGGTCTCGAACTCCTGGCCTCAAGTGATCTGCCTGCCTCAGCTTCCCAAAGTGCTGAGACTACAGGTATGAGCCACCATGGCTGGCCTTACCCATTGCCTTCCTAGGAAGCATTGAAGATAAAGGAAAGAGAAATGTCCCCAGATGCTTCTCATCGGGGCATTCCAAGAGCCTTTCCTTTTTGGCCCTTGTACGTGCACAGGAGGGAAGTATTATGTAAAGAGGCCTCTGGGGTCCCCATGAAAATCTGCCCCTTTCCTAATCTCAGGACAAGAGGATGCATTTTACCTTCATAAAGAAATTCCGGCTGGCAGTAGACTTGGCCATCTTCTTCCTTCAGGGCCGTGGCTGTTGTAGATGCCACTTTGATTAAATTTGAGCCCACTTCTGCATTCTGAAAAAATTCAGTTTTGAAAGAATAAAATAAAAACGTGTAATCCAGAGCAAACATTTGCTTTAGTGTATATATTTTAAAAAATGCTTGAATATATGTCATCTTGGTTTAGCCTCACATTAATCATAGGAAGCAGCTCTTTTCCTGTTGTTATTCTTAGTCTCGGTTTAAAAAATGAGGATTGGCCATTTAAGGTGACTCCTCCAAGGTCACATACCTAGTAGGTGATGGGACTCTTTTCTCTTACTCTGAGCCTGCCTTATCCCTCACAGGGAAAATTAATGTGCTTCTAAGAGTAAGTTCTCACTGTTAAAGTACTAGATGATTCACCTATATAAAGCTGCAGCAGTCATTAAAAGGATGCTTCTAAAGACTTTACAACAACATGGGAAAGCTTATCACACAACACTGAGTAAAAGCAGCATCAGGACAAATTGCATATGCAGTCTGAGCTCAACCGCATTAAAAAAGTTACATTGAGAAGAGGCAGAGAAATAAGTATGTGTGTGTGTGTCTGTGTGTGTGTGAGTATAATATTTTTTTTTGAGATGGAGTCTTGCTCTGTTGCCCAGACTGGAGTCTGGAGTGCAGTGGTATGATCTCGGCTCACTGCAACCTCTGCCTCCTGGGTTCAAGCAATTCGCCTGCCTCAGCCTCCCAAGTAGCTGGGATTACAGGCGCATGCCACCATGCCTGGCTAATTTTTTGTATTTTTTAGTGGAGATGGGGTTTCATCATGTTGGCCAGGCTGGTCTCAAACTCCTGACCTCCAGTGATCCACCCCCCCTCAGCCTCCCAAAGTGCTGGGATTTCAGGCGTGAGCCACCATGCCTGGCCTGAAATATACCAAATATTAAAAATACAACAGATGATGGGATTATGGGGGACTTCAGTTCCTTTTTTGTATGCCTCTCTGTATTTTCAGTATTTTCTCCTAGGAAAAGTTACCACTGCAGAAATGAAAACAAACATGCAATAAAAATTATTCGGTGGGAAAACAGCCTTCAAGGACATTTCTTGGTCTCAATTTATAGTCAGATGTTGCTGTGTTCAGTATCTTGCTGTCATCAGTATAAGCGAGGAGAGGGATTTAGCATGATTAAATATTTATCGAGCATGTACTACTCCCTGTTTCCCTCATGTACTAACCGTGGACCTTGAGCAAGTCACGTGGCCTCTCTATAGTTCTGTTTCCTTATGTGTATATTAATAGCATATGCATCTTTTGAGTTATTGTGCAGATTAAATGACATCATCTGTACCAATGATTCACAAGAGTGCCTGCTTAACAGTAAGTGCTAGGTAAATGTCAGCTGCTTCTGTCGATGACATTGTTGTTGTTATAGTGTTATTACTGTCATTACCATACTACTACTACTATCACTTATTATATTGCTGCCACCACTACTGGAGGTGAGTACAGGTTAGGCTCTAGAAGATATTGAGGAACGAGACAACGGAAGATTATTGTTATGGCTGACTTCTCATTTAAACTTTTCTCTACTTTCTGCATTTTCCAAGATCTCTTCTATTTTATTTTGGGACAGCGTCTTGCTCTGTCACCCAGGCTGAGTACAGTAGTGTGATTATAGCTCACTGTAGCCTTAAACTCCCAGGCTCAAGTGATCCTTCCATCTCAGCCTCCTGAGTAGCTGGGGGACTACAGGCATGTGTCACCATCCTTGGTTAATTGTTGTGTTTTTTATAGAGACAGGGTCTCACTATGTTGCCCAACTTGGTCTGGAACTCCTAGGCTCAAGTGATCCTCCTCTCTTGATCTCCCAAAGTGCTGGGATGACAGGCATGAGCCAGTACACCTGGCTCAAAATGGCTTTTATAATTAAAACCAACCTATTTTAGGGATAGCAGCATTTGTGTTGGAGAGCATGAGAAGTTTACTGCAACTTAGCAGCTGAACCGCAAGGGTCCTCAGAAATTAGTTTAATTCAGTCTCGATTTGTAGAAGTAACTGAGGCCTGGAGAAGGAAAGGGACTGGTCCAAAGTCACAGGGAGAGAAGCAGAGCCTATGCCTGGGGCCTTTGCATTGATTCTTTGGCCCAGAAGCAAGAGCATTGCTGGTAGAGGGTGAAGGCAGTGCAAAGGCCCTGAGGCTGGCTCTTCCCCATCCCCGAAGGTCTAGGAAGAAACACCCCTTCCCTAACAACTCCATTGGAATCTGCAGTGTCTCCAAGGCACTGGCCCTAAGCTGTAATTATCTCCTTTATGAAACTCTTTTCCTTCTTTTAGCTTGTCTGCCCCATGAAGCCAGGGACCAGATTTTGCTCAGTGCCTGGCACCTAGTGCCCAGAAAGTAATAGCTGAATTAATGAGTGAATGCAC
Source organism: Rhinopithecus bieti (assembly GCF_001698545.2). NCBI lineage: Eukaryota > Metazoa > Chordata > Mammalia > Primates > Cercopithecidae > Rhinopithecus > Rhinopithecus bieti. Next base: position 776,625 of record NW_016809016.1, read on the forward strand.
AACTCAGTCAGCTTTTCTTTGGGCTGTCAAGGGGCAAGACATGTGTTTTGCAGGGTGACTGTAAGCATCAAATGAGAAGAAATGCAGAGACAAAGGAGCCCAGCACCTGGCCCATTGGTGGCATCTTAGAAACATTTGGCTGAGCGCAGTGGCTCATGCCTGTAATCCTAGCACTTTGGGAGGCTGAGGTGGGTGGATCACCTGAGGTCAGGAGTTCGAGACCACCCTGGCTAACATGGTGAAACCCCGTCTCTACTAAAAATATAAAAATTTTCTGGGCGTGGTGGCACGTGCCTGTAGTCCCACCTACTCGGGAGACTGAGGCAGGAGAATCACTTGAACTTGGGAGGCCAAGGTTGCAGTGAGCCAAGATCGCGTCACTGCACTCCAGCCTGGGCGAGAGAGCGAGACTCTGTC
>NW_016809016.1:777613-834539 GCF_001698545.2 Rhinopithecus bieti
AAAAAAAAAAAAAAAAAAAAAAAAAAAAAAAAAAAATTCAGTGCCTCTACCTGCATGGCTCTGCAAGCTGGTGGGAGGCCCTTTCTGGTACCTTGCTAAGCCTGTGACGGCAACAGGCCTCTGGGCACGTTCCAGCCTTGATTCTTAGGGAGTTGGTCTGCACAGACATCTTATAACTCCAGCCCCAAACTGGTCGGACTGGTTAAGGAATAAACCGTGAATTTTTCCATCCACAGCAATAACAAACATGACTTGGCTGCTTTCGGTGGCCAGCATGCTCGGTTTTAGGAAGACATCACTTTCCAGCCAGAATTCAGCACCATCTTGCAAGCTTGCACTGAGATCCCTACACTTAAGGGAAATCCCACGAGAAGCAGTCATCACCATCATCCCCTAGAATGCTGTCTGCCCTATGAAATTCAACGCTGTGGTTTTCCATGCAGATTCGAGCAGACCTCTTTTCCTCAGAGCCAGCTTCCTCATCTGTGTAAAATCGGGGTAGTGGTTCATATTTTAGAGTGGTGCTGGGTATAAGTGAGGTGGCTTCCACCTGCATCTGAGCATGATGTTAGGATTAAATTAAATAATGGTTGTGAAAAACAGGCTGGTTCAGGGCCAGACACGTCGTGCAGCCAGAAGGACATACATTCCAGTTGCAGCTCAAATCCCAGGGACAATTCTACAAAGTTGGGCGAGTTACTTTCTCATCTGTAGATGTGGGGGATCATAAATAACTTAGAACGTTGTGATGCAGATTAGCAAAGCATTTAACAGCCCCTAAATTTCGCAGGAGCCAGGAGGAGCGTACAAGTGGAGGCCCGCCAACCTTCTGTCTAAATACACCAAGCAAATTAAGTCAAACACCATCTCTCTCCCTGTCTTGACACACAGCCCTTCATGATGGTGTGGAGCTGGCTGTCCCAAATGGCAACCACTAGCCATATGTAGCGATTTAAATTTAATTTAATTTTACTTTTTTTTTTCTGAGACTGAGTCTCGCTCTGTCGTCCAGGCTGGAGTACGGTGGCACGATCTCGGCTCACTGCAACCTCTGCCTCCTGGGTTCAAGCAATTCCCCTGCCTCAGCCTCCTGAGTAGCTGCGATTACAGGCATGCACTATAATGCCTGGCTAATTTTTGTATTTTTAGTAGAGATAGGGTTTCATCATGTTGGCCAAGCTGGTCTTGAACTCCTGACCTTAAGTGATCCACCACCTGGCTTAGCCTCCCAAAGTGCTGGGATTACAGGCATGAACCACTGCACCAAGCCTTAAATTTAATTTTAAAATAAGCTTAAGTAAAATTAAAAATTCAATTCCTTAGCTGCGCCAGCCACATTTCAAGTGTACAATAACAACTCGTGGTTAGTAGCTACTGTGCTGGACAGATAGAATGTTCCAGCAATGCACCGTGCTGGTCTGAAAGGATGACTGTGAATTGAGAACCCAGGACTCCTTAGAGTTCTGAGCTGGAATGAGGCAATCTCTGGCCCCTGGCTCCTTCCTGCCTTATCCCAGGCTCCATCCCTCACTGCATGGGTACCCTAGCCAGCACAACCAAGGCAACAGTCAGCCCTGGCCACCTCGTGGGCCTGCGGCAGGAACAGCAGAGTGGCACAGTCTGCCCTTCGGAAGACGGGTATTGGAAGCAAGGCTAGGACCTTCAGGGGCTTCTGGCATCCCAGGTGTCCAGAGTATGGTTGGGGTGGGGGTGGAGGCACCCCTCTGGGTAGGCAGAATGGTTTGGCCCTGTGAACTCACCCTGTGGAGTAGGGGTCCTGCTGGAGAAAGAAAGGCTGGCCCACAGACCTCCTAAGTGCCAAACCCAGAGCAGGGGCCCCTCTTGCCAGGATCTAGGAGCAGAAAAGGCATTGAACACAGAGCCTGGCACCTAGTGAGTCCTCCATGAATGGTAGCTTCTCTTATTTGAGTGTCTGCATTTGTGCATTTGGAGACAGAAATCAAACCCACTGATCCAGTCGTCAAAGCTACCCCTTCCAGGTCCAAAGTGTTTCCTCCTGTGAATACCCCTTAGGCGTGGGTGCACACGAACCTAGGGCCTCACACAGTGCTCTTCAGGACCAGGGCAGGGCCAAGGTCCAGACGACCCGCCCTGCCCACACCCCTCCCAGCCACTCCCCGTCACTGCTGAGCCCTGCCTCAGGCACCCCCACACCTCCCTGTGTAAACAGGCCCACGGTGCCCACAGGCCCTGCCAGCCCCACCTTCCTTTGACCCCAGCTGGCCCCAAAGCAAGAGAATCTGGGACATTCAAGACCTCCTGGCCTTTTAAATAGAATTTGCTATTGCCTGTTCTATGTGGGAACTACTTTTCACTTGGGACGGGTTCCAAAGGCTAAAGGAAGATGCTGTGCCCTTTTGGAGACCTTGTATGGTTTGGAGACCATGTATTCATCATTCATTCATTCATTTCAAGTATTGAAGAGCATCCTCTGAATGCAGCGGATGAGCTGCTGATGAGACAGAGTCCCTGTCCTCCCAGAACTTAGGCTTGAACAGGAAGAGGGAAATGAACAAGTTACTTACACTTGAGATAAATGTTGACAAAGAGCTACAAGGCGCAGTTAGAGGATACGGACTCACCTGCCGGGTCATGCTGCCGAGCCCTGACCTTGGAGGTTCTCTCCCATGGCTGCATGGCAGAACCGGGGATTTCTGAGACCACACCCGGGCCTGGGCTTCCTTGGTCTGGGCCAAAGCCAAGGCCCAGACATGGGGGTCTCAGGGCTCTCCAGGGGATCCCAATGTGCAGCCAGCCAGGGGGAGAAGGAGTGTCAGCCCAGGAGGACAGAGTTGCAGACAGAGAGGACAGCAATGTCCTGCAAAGGCCCAGAGGGCATCTGCGTAAAGGCAGCACCTTCCTGAAGTTGCTTCTTCAATAAACCTTTGGATGGAATGGAGCCAGAGCCGCTGGATCAGAGCATGTAAGGCTCGGTCCACCTGCTTGACTTTCTGATTTCAATATGCAGGCGGAGCCACTTGAAAGTGCAGTAAGAAGACATATTTAAGGGACAATAAGTAGCAATTAAAAAGCGTGGCAGGAGCTACCCATCCCGGGGCTTGCTTTCCTTTGCTAGTTTCAAAGCAGCAGATGGTTCACACAACAGCTTTTTTTTTTTTTTTTTTTTTTTTTTTTTTGAGATGGAGTCTCACTCTGTCACCCTGGCTGGAGTGCAGTGGTGGGATCTCAGCTCAATGCAGCCTCCACCTCCTGGATTCAAGTGATTCTCCTGCCTCAGCCTCCCGAGTAGCTAAGATTATAGGCAGGGGCCACCACCCCTGGCTAATTTTTGCATTTTTAGCAGAGACAGGGTTTCATCTTGTTGGCCAGGCTGGTGTTAAACTCCTGACCTCAGGTGATCACCTGCCTGGGCCTCCCAAAGTGTTGGGATTACAGGCATGAGCCACTGTGCCTGACCACATGATGGCTTTTAAAGATACGCAAGCTAACATTCTTAGCTTGGTTCCAAGGAAGCAAAGCACTCTCGAATGTGATAAAAGGTTATAAAATCTTGCAGGGTGTGGCAGTGGGAGGGAGCGTGTTCCTCTCTGTGTACCATCCCTGGGCTGAGGTCAGCCTTGACACTTACTACCTTTGTGCCTTGTTATCCCTCAGTACTTCCTGGAACCAGGAGACAGTCTGAGGGGCTGCATTGTGGTGCTTCGGGGAGCAAGCGGTGCAGGGGTCCAGGGCTCGTGTGCTGATTTCATGGGACATGGCTGTTCATCCAATAGCCCTGAGTCACATGGGGGAGAAAATCAATGCCATTTTCTCTTCCAGTCATTCTGACTAGGTCAAGGAGAGTCTCAGTGAGGTGCCACGATGTCTTTAATGCCTAATACTTTTAAAACTTTGCTTTTTCACAGAGAGATCAGGTCTTGGCAAGCCACAGCCCTCTGGCTGGAGCTCAAGACCTCTGCTTTATTTCCATTATTTTATTCTCATGCTTGTCTTCTCTGTGCAGCAAGCATTGCCAGCTTTCTACTGGGTAGTGATGTGTTTCTTTTCAAATGAGTTAAGTAGAGAGTGAATTGATTGAAATGAAAAAAAAATGGATTTTTAAATGTTAAGTAGAGGTGATACAAAATATGACAAAAACCATGGCAGAGATACACAAATGGCTATGGGTGGGAAAACGCTGGAGAGATGGGGGAGGACCCCAGCTCTGGAGTCAGACAAACCTACGTTCAAACGCCAGCTCCCCTGCCTGCTGGCTGGGAGGGTGGCTGAATTCCTGCACTGAGAAACTGGGTCGTAAGGGTGGGAGAAGGCTCCCTGGATACTGTAGGACCATCTGCCAGGCCTGCAGAGCCCCAAGTGTGCACCATCTGAGGCTCTTTCCTAGGAGTTAGAGCTACTGGGGAGAATAGCAGAGTTCCTACTCCTTTGTAGTTACAAACAGGGGTTTAGGGCTGGCCACGGTGGCTCATGCCTGTAATCCCAGCACTTTGGAAGACCGAGGTGGGTGGATCACTTGATGTCAGGAGTTCAAGACCAGCCTGGCCAACATGGTGAAACCTCATCTCTACTAAAAATACAAACAAACAAAAAATTAGCTGGGTGTGCTGGCACGTGCCTGTAATCCCAGCTTCTTGGGAAACTGAGACAGGAGAATCACTTGAACCTGGGAGGCAGAGGTTGCGGTGAGCCAAGATTAAACAACTGCACTCCAGCCTGGGTGACAGAGCAAGACTCCATCTCAAAAAAGAAAAGGGGGTTTAGAGACAGGGGGCGGCAGGTTCCAGTCTTGGCTCTGCCACTCTGGGCTGTGTGACCTTGCCCACATTTCTTAACTTCTCTGAGCCTCAGTTTGTCCGTCGCCAAAATGAGGCTTCTACAGGAACGTTTCCCACAGGTTGTTTTGATCATAAGTGAGGTAAGAAAAACAAAATGCTTAGCAAAGTACCTGGCACGTAATGTGTATTTAGTCAATGTAAGCCATCAACATTTAATTGAATTGAATTTGGTTTCATTTAAATTAATTAAGTCGTGAAGTCAGTGAGTTCTGGAGCCAGAAGCCTTTGTAAGTCTGTAAGTCAAGCCCAGAGCCTTGGCCACATCACCCTAATTGGGGATAATGTCTGGCCTGGTGGTCATTCTTAGCACAAGAACGGAGCTTTTCAACATCAGGGAATTGTGTAAGCAAATGGTGATGAATCCCTGCCATGAACAATTAGGCAAATGTTTAGAATGATGTTTCAAAGAATATTTCATGTCATGGAGAGATGTTTACATACATAAATAGATAGAAAAGCAGTCTGGGCCGGGCGCGGTGGCTCACGCCTGTAATCCCAGCACTTTGGGAGGCCGAGGCAGGCGGATCATGAGGTCAGGAGCATCCTGTCTAACACGATGAATTCCCCCATCTCTACTAAAAATACAAAAAATTAGCCAGGCGTGGTGGCGGGTGCCTGTAGTCCCAGCTACTCGGGAGGCTGAGGCCAGAGAATGGCGTGAACTCAGGAGGCAGAGCTTGCAGTGAGCCGAGACTGTGCCACTGCACTCCAGCCTGGGCAACAGAGTGAGACTCCATCTCAAAAAAAAAAAAAGAAAGAAAGAAAGAAAGAAAGAAAAGCAGTCTGTAAGATAGTATGTACCTATTCAGCAATAAAAAGAAATGAAGTACTAGATGGGCGCAGTGGCTCACACCTGTAATCCCAGCACTTTGGGAGACGGAGGCAGGCAGATTGCCTGAGCTCAGGAATTCAAGACCAGCCTGGGCAACATGGTGAAGCTTTATCTCTACTAAAAATACAAAAACGTAGTCAAGCATGGTGGCAGCCACCTGTAATCCCAGCTACTTGGGAGGCTGAGGCACAAGAATTGCTTGAACCTCGGTGGCAGAGGTTGCAGTGAGCCGAGATTACACCACTGCACTCCAACCTGGGTGGCAGAGTGAGACTCTGTCTCAAAACAAACAAGCAAAAACCACAGCAACAACAAAAAGAAATGAAACACTGATATGGACTCCAACACAGGTGAGCCTTGACAACGCTGTGCTATGTGAAAGAAGTCAGACACAAAAGACCATGTATTCTAAGACTCCATTTATACGTGATGTCTAGAAAGGGCAAGTCCGCAGAGACAGAGAGGAGATGACAGGTTGCCTGGGATGGGGAGGGGAGGACTAGGAGGTGATGGCTAACGGGTATGGGGTGTGTTTTGGAGGTGATGAAAATGTTCTAAAATTTATTGTGGTGGTGGATGCACAACTCTGAAAATATACCAAAAGCCGTCAAACAGTTTAAATGGGCAAGTTAGGCCGGGCACGGTGGCTCACGACTGTAATCTTAGCACTTTGGGAGGCCAAGGTGGGTGGATCACCTGAGGTCAGGAGTTCGAACCCAACCTGACCAACATGGTGAAACTCCGTCTCTTCTAAAAATACAAAAATAGCTGGGCGTGGTGGCAGGCACCTATGTAATCCCAGCTACTTGGGAGGCTGAGGCAGGAGAATCGCTTGAACCCCGAAGGTGGAGGTTTCAGTGAGCTTAGATCATGCCAGTGCACTGCAGCCTGGGCTACAGAGTGAGACTCTGTCTCAAAAAAAAAAAAAATAAAATAAATAAATAAATAAATAAATAAAAGGACAAATAGTATGCTGTGTCAATTACATCTCAATAAAGCTGTTAAAAATTATGTACAATACGATTAAAAGGAAGAGTCATACACACACACACGCACACACAGAGACAGAGAGAGAGAGACTGGGAGACAAACATACATATCCACAATGATCATCTCAGGTAGCGGGTTTACAGGGATTTTTTTTTCCTTTTTACTTATCTATATTTTTTAAAGTTTTATTATGAATTGGTACTACTTTGGAAAAAACAAGGAAACCTTTTTTTTTTTCTTTTCAAGAACAGTTCATTTTCGATTTCAATGTCAATCAAATAAGGGCCAAAGTAACTTCCCACCTGGGCCCACATCTCTCTAGAAAGAAAAGGGACCTCCTTGGAAGCCATTACCTTGTCCGCGTGGAGGGGCACGGCAAACCTCCTGAGGGTGGGGACCGAGGTGAGCCTGCTGTTCTCCTTAAAGTCCTGGTTCAGGTTGGCCAGGTAGAAGAGCTGGTAGAGGCTGTTGTCCTCGTAGGCAATAACGTCAAACACGATGCAGCCGTCCTCTTCATAGGCGTTGACGTGATGGAAGACCACCATGGCGTCTGTGTAAAACTTGGTCTGCACAGGCTGCCTGGTCCTTTGGTCGATGATGTGGATATAAGTCTGAAAAAGGACGCACACCAAGGGCTCAGCTCACCCTCTCTCAGTCTGGCACTGTGGCATCTGGGGACTGAACAAAACCCAGCTCCACCAGGCGCTAGGCTCAGGACTGTGTCCCCATTCTGCGTTCTGTGTCTACTCCACAACACCAGACAGGCAAAAGTGCCCCCCAAAATGAGAGCTGTTGATTGTATTTCCATGAGTGTATCTTTCACATGGAGAGGAGGGACGCTTTGCTGCCAGAGTCTTTGCAGTCACTAGGAGGACAGTGTTTGGAGAGACTCTCCAGCATGCATGGTCCCCTTGTTCCATTGTGCTGACATCCCAGCTCCCTGGCAATGACCAAGTTGGGGAGAATCTGCCAGGTGCCAGGTCCCATCTAAGACTGGAACCTTGGCAGGGTACAGTGGCTCATGCTGTAATCCCAGCACTTTGGGAGGCTGTGCGGGCAGATCACTTGAGGCCAGGAGTTCGAGACTAGCTTGGCCAACATGGCAAAACACCATCTCTGCTAAAAACACAAAAAATTAGCCAGGCACGATGGCGCATGCCTGTAATCCCAGCTACTCAGGAGGCGGAGGCAGGAGAATCGCTAGAACCCAGGAAGTGGAGGGTGCAGTGAGCCAAGAATGTGCCATTGCACTCCAGCCTAGGCGACAAGAGCAGAACTCCGTCTCAAAAAAAAAATTCGCCAGACATTGTGGCGCGTGCCTATAATCCTAACTACTCAGGAGGCTGAGAGAAGAGAAAAGCTTGAACCAGGAGGCGGAGGTTGCAGTGAACTGATACCGCACCATTGCACTCCAGCCTGGGTGACAGAGTGAGACTCTACCTCAAAAAAAAAAAAAAAGAAAAAAGAAAAGAAAAACTAAAAGTGCATGTGAAGGCAGAGAAGGTGGAGTAACACTGTGCCAGTAGGTAGTGGTGGCTCCCTTCAGACATGGGGGTGGACGGGAGGCGGGGTAGGGGGAAGTGAGTTAGGGAGTATTTTATACATGGCTTTCTATACTTGTATATTGTTCGAATAGGCAACACAGAACTACTGGATATTTTACAAAAGTGAAGTGACAACAGCAAAAAAAAAAAAAAAAAAAAAAAAAAAAAAAAAAAAAAAGAAAAAAGGCCAGGTGCAATGGCTCACACATGTAATCCCAGCACTTTGGGAGGGGAAGGGAGGAGGATCACTTGAGCCCAGAGTTTGAGGCTAACCTGGGCAACATAACAAGACCCCAATCTCTACAAATCAATGAAAAATTAGCCAGGCATAGAGACATGTGCCTCTGGTTCCAGCTACTTGGGGGGGACTGAGGTGGGAGGATTGCTTGAGCCTGGGAGGTTGAGGCTGCAGTGAGCTGTGATCGTACCACTGCACTACAGCCTGGGTGACAGAGCAAGACTCTGTCTCAAAAACAACAACCCCCCCCCTAAAAATACCTAACAAATAAATAAATACTGGTAATACATACATACACACATGCATATATACATATATTCATACACATGCACATACATGCACATATACATGTACACATATACATGCATACGTTGCATATACAAGCATGCAATACATGCATACATACTTTGAGCACTCAGGTGTACCTGAATGGAAGGAGAGGTTTCTATTGAACCGTCTGGTGGAACATACTGTCATTACAATGTCTAAACCTCTGGCAGCTACCACCCTAACGCTACGGTGGGGCGGAGGCTGGGAGGAGCCCAGTTCTCCATCAGGACTCATCACCGCATCAATGACTCATCACCGTGGGGGTACAAAGGCCTGGGGGTCATTCTGAAGGACCATCCAGCTTCAGAACTCGCTGGAAGGTGGGTAGACGCCTCTGGTAGCCTCCTCCCTTTTCCATGCCACTTCCTTCCCTTAACCTTCACCCTTCTGCAGACCGGCCTCCCTCCACGGGCAGCCAGCACCCACTGGGCTAGAGTCCAGCCAGACCTCACCTTCTCCTCCCTGTGGAAAGCCAGGCAGGAGGCCCAGCTCATTCTCCGGATGTACGCGGTTGCCATCTTGAGAATATCCAACCTGAAAGGCTGCTCAAGGAAGATGACATAGTTCTCGGTGACTCCAAAGCTGTGGTAGTAGCTTGGGGAGAGCAGGGAGCGGGACGGGATGGAGCAGAACACCTCCGTGTGCTTCCAGGGACTCTTCCCTTGCTTCTTGCCCTCTAGCAAGACAAAAAGCAAGCCTCAGGAATTGTGCAGGATATGGCTGGCCCCCTAAGACCACACCACCATCACCTACAAACTGACTTGATTGCTGAAAAGAACCTTTACATTAAATAGCAACATGTAGACAGATAGTGAGGTTGTTGCTGCAGCTGCTGCAGAGGACAAGGCTGAGACCTTCCACTCAGCACCCACCCCATATACAATCTGAAAACCACCGAACCAAGAGGGAGCCCTCCAGGTCAGGGGTCTTCAACTATAGCTTGGGGGCTAAATCCTGCCTCCAGCTGTTTGTTTTAGATAGAGTATCCCTCTGTTGCCCAGACTGGAGTGCAGTGGCACAATCTCAGCTCAATTCAATCTCTGCCTCCCAGGTTCAAGTGATTCTCCTGCCTCAGCCTCCCGAATAGCTGGTATTGCAGGCTCATGCCACCACGCTTGGCTAATTTTGCATTTTTAGTAGAGACAGGGTTTCGCCATGTTGGCCAGGCTGGTCTGGAACTCCTGACCTCAGGTGATCTGCCCGCCTTGGGGATTAGTGCTGGGATTACATGTGTGAGCCACTGCGCCCAGCCATGATTAGGGGTTTTATATAAATGCAGATAGTCAAGCTAGGCTGTAGGATGGCCATTTTATAGATGAGAAACTTAGGCTTAGTGGAATGGGCTATCATTATGGTCAGAGTCACAGGGTTAAGCCAAGAAAACACAGCTCCCTTCGCCTTCCTCTTCTTTTATCAGGGATTATGACTCTCATAGAGTGAAGGTAGAGAACAGAATAAAATAAAGCAGTCATCCATGTGCCTCACCCTGCACCCAAACACCGAAGGTGCTCAATACATGTTCAGTTTTCTTATTCCTCTGCAAGCATGAGTCACTCGCTGGTCAAAAGGCCTCCCCACCCAGGCCTGCGGCTGGCTTATAATGAGTTACCTGCAAACTTCCCCACCTCTCTTGTGGCCACCTGTACACCCTGTAAACAGCTGGCTGGTGGGAGGGATGCTGTGGGGTTGTGGGATAGTTATTTTCTTTATAAAACAAATGGAACACAGTGCAAACTGAAACAAAAAGCACTGTGGCCTGGGAGGAGCGGGTTGCGGCATGAGTCCCAGCGCCACCGCCAGCATGGAGCAGGTGCTCAGAGGATCTCTGCTTGCAGGATGTCAGTGGCTCCTGGGAGCTATGTGACTGGGGTGTGTCACCTGATCCCCTGAGCCTCACAGTCCTTCTCTGTAATACAAGGTGGCAAATGCAAATGCCTAGACAATCCCCAGGTATGGCATTCTAGGATTCTGAGCTTGACCCCTGTATCCCTTTACCGGCCTAATTAATGAGAGTTCTATTTAACAAGTACACTCCATGTACCTTTTGACCTCAGAGGCTCACCTCTCCAGGCAGAGCCTGGTAATTTGCTCAGGGGGCTCTACAAGACTATGGGGGATGGGGGAGCAGCAAGGATCACAGGCAGAAACTAGTTTTTCCTAAACTAGAAGGTCAGAGGAAGCACTGTTGTAGTTCTGCACTGTCTCCTGAGTCCTGTCAGCTGTCTTCACAGGCCTAAGTCTCCTGGGTGTGGTTCCCAGGAGGGTCCTGGACAAACATGGGCTAAGAACCTCCGCCTCCTCCCCCTCAGGATCATGCAATCACAGTCAGTCTGGGCTTTGCTCCAAGGTCCCAGCCCCACATGGAAGAGGTCCAGAAGGCCTGGAGAATAGGACAGAGATCTGGAGTGGATCCCAGCAGGGCTGAGCTCCCTAAACAGCCCTGGAACCCTGGCTGCAGGGGCTGGGAATGAAAGTAGGTAGCATAACCTTACCATAGAAAGGTTTATCAGGAGACTGAAAAACTGAATGGATGGACGGATGAATCGATAAGTGGGTAGGTGGGTGCATGAATGGGTGGATAGTAGATAGATGGATGGATGGTGGGTGGATGGATAGATGGTGGATGGAAGGATGGTGAGTGAATAGATGGGTAGATGCAGATGGTAGATGGATGTTGGGTGGGTGGATGGATGGATGGTGGATGGATAGATGGATGGATGGTGGGTAGATGGATGAATGATGGATGGATGGGCAGGTGGGTGGCTAAATGGATGGATGGTGGGTAAGTGGATGGGTCGATGGATGGGAGAAAGGGTAGATGGATGAATGGATTCATGGTGGGTGGGTGAATGGGTGGGTAAATGGATGGTGGATGGATAGTGGGTGGATGGATGGATGGGTAGATGGTGTGTGGGTGGATGGATGAATGGATGGATGGTGAATAGGTGGGTGGATGGATGGATGATGGATGGATAGATGGATGGATGGTGGGTAGATGGATGAATGATGGATGGATGGGCAGGTGGGTAGCTCAATGGATGGATGGATGATGGGTAAGTAGATGGGATGGATGGGAGAATGGGTAGATGGATAAATGGATTCATGATGGGTGGGCAGTTGGGTGGGTAGATGGATGGTGGATGGATGGTGGGTGGATGGATGGATGGGTGGTGGATAGGTGGATGGATGGTGGGTGGCTGGCTAGATAAGTGGTGGATGGGTGGGGTGGACGGATGGTGGATGCGTGATGGATAGGTGGATGAATGGTGGGTAGATGGGTGGATGGATAGTGAGTAGATGAATGAACGATGGATAGATGGATGGTGAGTAGATGCATGAATGGATGGATGGTAGATGAATGAATGATTAGATGGTAAGTAGACGATGGATGAATGGATGGATGGTAGATGGGTGGATAAACTAATAAAATAATAACCTGGAGCCTAAACAAAAGGAAATTAGAATAGTAAAGGGATTTCTTTCTTCCAAGAGGAATCCCAGCAACTCCTCTTTTCTTCTAAAGGAAAGTACTGAGATCATGGTTATCTGAATAATCCATGGGAGAAAGTACCACACTGAGTCTTGTGTCATCAACGAAAAATGGAACTCTTCAGAAGGAGCCACCCTTGGCTGTTTGTGTTTTATTCGATTCCCCAGAGTGGCCTACCTGGTACTGTGGCAGGGATCTTAAAAATCACATATTTTGTCTTCCCCTTTTCCACAATGGATGTGCCCATGTTGAGAACATTTCCAGCCTCATCATAATGGGGATGTGACGTTGCCAGATTTACCGCCACGTATTTACGATAATCAACCTGCAAGATATGACACCTCCTGTTTTTTTTTTAAGTATTTATGATAATCAATCTGCAAGATATGACACCAACTGGTTTTTCAAAGGAGAAAGGTTGAAATCCTGTGAAAACGTGACTGATTCTAGCTTCAGAGAGATGAGGGATATTTTTGCACATCTGAAAACGATACAGAATTTGCTTTTAAAGACTTTCACTCTCGTGACCTGATACGACTTCACATGGGGATTTGAGGGGCTCAGACAGCTAACAGGTTGCAGGGGAGTTAGGGAGCTGGTATGCTTCTGGGGCTATCATTCCAATCCTGCTGCTTGACCTTGCTGGAATCCTCAACATGGAAACAAGATTCCTCACTGCAGAAAGATCTGAGCAATGACCTGGGCAGAGAGGTAGCCTTCGAGCTAATCTTGGCCACAGCTCTGACATTCTGGCTTAAATTCTGCCGTTTTGCATTGCATAGAAGCATAAATCTCTAGGCCTCTCTTAGAGGATTCTTCTGGGAATGGAAAGGTTACAAAAACACTTGGTCAAAGTGAAGCTCGATGAACGAGCTGAATAATCACCCTCACTCTGCAATCCACAGCTGCAGAATGATGGAATGGCTGCAGACCAACCGTCTGCCCTTCCTTCCCTAGAAAAACACAACCTCCAGCCCAGAGTCAGATAACTCCATTCTCTTCCAGCATTTCCTCTCTGTAGCCTTGTGGAAAGTGTCATCAGTTGGAGTGATGCCATCTAGCTTAAAAGCAGCTGGACATAATTTCACAGCTAAGAAAAGCTTCATCTCTTTAACAGATCGTTAAAACGTATTGCGGAGACATCGGACTTTTGAACAGCCAGTTGGAGAAAATTGAAAGTGGGTCTATTGATTTTCACCGAAATGTTGACTTGATTCTTCCCAGGAAACGTATGTGCTTGGGCACTTATTTTGTGCCCTAGCTTTTTGCCTAATGCCTCCCTCTTCAGGTCAATAGAAGGTAGGATTTCGCTGAGAATCGCAGGTGTTTCAACAGAGTCGTTCATTCAAATTCTCACTGAACTCCCTCAGTACCAAGAATTATGAACACAGTTATGGGTTGAATTGTGTCTTGCAAAAAGACAGCTTGAAGTCCTCACCCCAGGTATCTGCGAATGTGACCTTACTTGGAAATAAGGTCTTTATAGATGTCATTAAGTTAAGATGAGGTCATACTGCAGTGGGGTAGGCCCTAAAGCAATGACTTGCGTCTCTGTAAAAGGCAGAACATGGTTGGGCACGGTGGCTCACACCTGTAATCCCAGCACTTTGGGAGGCCAAGGCGGGCTGATCATGAGGTAAGGAGATCAAGACTATCCTGGCTAACACGGTGAAACCCCGTGTCTACCAAAAATCCAAAAAATTAGCTGACTGTGGTGGTGGGTGCCTGTAGTCCCAGCTACTCAGGAGGCTGAGGCAGGAGAATCACTTGAACCTGGGAGAAGGAGGTTGCAGTGAGCTGAGATCACGCCATTGCACTCCAGCCTGGGCGACAGAGTGAGACACTGTCCCCCCACCAAAAAAAAAAAAAAAAAAAAGAAAAGGCAGAACATTTGGACACATAGACCTGTAAGGAGAGGCAGTGTGAAGACTGAGGCAGAGGCTGGAGGGATGCATCTACAAGCTGAGGAACACCAGGGGTTGCTGGCAACCACGAGAAACCAGGAAGGGGCCAGGGAGAATCCTCCTCTACAGCCTTCAGAGAGAGCATGGCCCTGCTGACATCTTGGTTTCAGACTTGTAGCCTTCAGAATTGTGGCACAGCAAATTTCTGTTTTTTTTTTTGGTTGTTGTTGTTTGTTTGCTTTTGTTTTTGTTTTGGGACATCTCACTCTGTCATGCAGGCTGGAGTGCAGTGGTGCAATCTGGGCTCACTGCAACCTCTGCCTCCCGAGTTCAAGCGATTCTCCTGCCTCAGCCTCAGAGTAGCTGGGATTGCAGGCACATGCCACCATGCCTGGCTAATTTTTGTATTTTTGGTAGAGATGGAGTTTCACCATGTTGGCCAGGCTGGTCTTGAACTCCTGACCTCAGGTGATCCGCCCATTTTGGCCTCCCAAAGTACTGGGATTACAGGCGTAGGTCACCACGCCCGGCCAATCTCTGTTGTTTAAAGCAAACTTTTTTGTAGGACTTGGTTACAGCAGCCCCAGGGAACTGAAACAGACACAAAGATAAAAACAACACAGTCCCTGCCTAGCATCTAGCACTAAGTGTGGCACTAGGGCATGGGATCCAACGGTGTTAGAGGAGGGACCCGTCTGGTGAGCTCCTTGCAGGCTGAGCAACCTCACCCCGGCAGTCCCCGACCCTCCCTTTCTTGACTCAGGAAGTGATGCTGGGTTACTTATGTGTTGATACCTTCTCCAGGGTTTCCAGAGTCTGTGGGTTGATTTTCCTGATGTAATTGGTCTCTGAGGTCGCATAGAAGTCTTCTCCGCACTTCATGATGTTGATCAGGCAGTTGTCTGTGAAATCGGGGATGGTGTGAGACAAGTAGGTGAAAGCTCTGGGGAGAAAAGCAAATCAAACAGAGTCAGTGGCTGTGTCCACCCAGCCAGAGAAGTCTGTCCTTGATGGCTTTAGTTTTCCTAAAACGTAAAAATGCTTTACTTCAACTAAGAAAGAGAAAGCAACTGGGTTCCAATGGGTCACCTGAGGAATCCTAAGAACTCAGATATCAAGTTCCCCAAAGATACCCCCAGGTTGAGTCAGCTAAGAAGTGAGTCAGCCAGAATGCCATGGTCACCCGCTGATCCCTCTTGGGCTCCCTGAATCCCAAAGGTCTCCGATATCAGAGCCAGCAAGACATACTGTTCCAAAGTATGTCAAGAAGCTCTACGGAAATCATACATGAACCCATAACGGCTCCCAAAGCCTAACAAGGCAGCTGATATTGGCTTTGCCAGGAACGTGAGTCCACCCTGGTTATCTCGAATTTATCCAGGAAATTAGTTTTTAATTTAAAAAGGAAAACAAACTAATTATGAGTTAAGAACACATAGCTCATTTGCTCAGAAGGTACACTCAAAGCAAGAAGAAAGAAAAACCAGAGGGGTTTATTGGTGGTGAAATTGGCAAATCCTGGATCGGTTTACTGGGGAGTGCTCCTCCTACTGGCAAATACTGGAACAACAAGGAGGATTGGTTCTAGGACCTCCAGGTCCTGGTTTTAAATTAGTGATTGTGGTATCTCCCCTACCAGGTAAGTATGGTTGTTTGAAATTCGTTTGCTCCTTCCTCCTCCTTTCCCACTGACTCCTGCCCCACACCTCCTATTTGCAAATGTGAATTCAGTGCTTGCTCTGAGCCAGCCCTAGAGCTGGATACTGGAATGGGAGAGATGGCTTCAGTTCTCTAAAAAGCAGAAGCAATCTTCCATCTCTGGGCCAGTCTACCCTTCAACGCTTTCGTAACTCTTCTATGTCTAGAGAGTTTCAGAAAGAAGATACTGATGGCAGGCCAGATTCGCTCGGGCTGGAGTACAGTGGCTGGATCTCAGCTCACTGCAAGCTCCGCCTCCCGGGTTTACGCCATTCTCCTGCCTCAGCCTCCCAAATAGCTGGGACTACAGGCGCCCGCCACCTCGCCCGGCTAGTTTTTTTTTTTTTGTATTTTTTAGCAGAGACGGGGTTTCACAATGTTAGCCAGGATGGTCTCGATCTCCTGACCTCGTGATCCGCCCGTCTCGGCCTCCCAAAGTGCTGGGATTACAGGCTTGAGCCACACCACGCCTGGCCAAATATGTAACACATTCTTACGGATCCTAACCCAGATTATTTAAAATGTATGCAGTGGCCAGGTACAGTGGCTCATGCCTGTAATCCCAGCACTTTGGGAGGCCAAGGTGGGTGGATCACCTAAGACCAGGAGTTCAAGAGCAGCCTGATCAACATGGTGAAACCCCATCTCTACTGAAAATATAAAAATTAGCTGGGCGTGGTGGTGGGTGCCTATAATCCCAGCTATTTGGAAGGCTGAGGCAGGAGAATCGCTTGAACCTGGGGGGGCGGAGGTGATGGTGAACTGAGATTGCACCATTGCACTCCAGCTTGGACAACAAGAGTGAAACTCCGTCTTAAATAAATAAATAAATGAATAAAATGAAATGAAATAAAATATATACAGCAAAAAATCTCTCCCTCTCCTCATCACCCATCTGCCCCACGTCCCCTACGCATCCTTTTGTAGTTTCTTTATGCATGTACAAGCAAAATTTAATCTAGCTTTCTTCCTGCTTTTTCACACAAAGTACATCTTATAACAGGCTCTTTCTACACCTTCCTTTTTTTTTTTTTTTCACTTAGTCTATCTCAGAAATGTTTCTGCAGAGCACAAAGAGAACATTCCCATTCCTTTTTACTTCTACATGGCATTTTCTTGTACAGTTTTACTGTTATGGATTTAACCACTCCTCTTTTAATGAACATTTGGGTTGTTTTCAGCTACTTGTTATAACAAATGATGCAGCCATAAATGACAAATACCTGCTGCATGTGTCATTTTGTATGCAAGCAATAGATCTCTAGGCTGAAGGGAATGTGCCTTTGTAATTGACAGATGATTACAAATTCCTTTCCCACCAGCCATGTGGGAGGGCTTCTAATAATCTGTCAAATGCTCTTAGCCTCTCTGGCAGTCAGTGATCAACAACTGTGTAGCACCTCTGGTTAAAGGGCAGTCATGTGGAGTTTTCATGCACCCTAACGAGAATTGTTAGAGGAGGAAATGCTGGTTATTTCAGCCATCAAGGAGAGCAAAAGGCATGAAATTTGCTCAGATTTAAAACAGGCAGTTACTTGGAAAATATGTTTTTGCAGGGGTCCGGATAGGCCATTGTTCCAAATTCAGACACCACAATCCTGTTTGCCTCAATATTGGCATTGTAGGTATCGCTTCTCAGGTATTTGCTCCTGTAATAGATTTCACCTGCAAGAGAAGAACCAGAATATTCTCAGGCTGACAGCTTTACAGGGCTTTGAAATCAATGTCAGTTAGGGGTTTTATTGGGGGAAGGAGGTGGTTATTTCACCAGGACAAGCTCACTTAGTACACAGGGCTGATACAATTAGCATTTGAAATATAATTTTTAAAATTTAATTATTATTATTATTATTTGAGTTTTGCTCTTGTCGTCCAGGCTGGAGTACAATAGTGCAATCTCGGCACACTGCAACCTCCACCTCCCGGGTTCAAGTGATTCTCCTGACTCAGCCTCCCAAGTAGTTGGGATTACAGGCACGTGCCACCACACCCAGTAAATGTTTGTATTTTTAGTAGAGATGGGGGTTTCACCATGTTGGCCAGGTTAGTCTCGAACTCGTGACCTCAGGTGATCCGCCCACCTCAGCCTCCCAAAGTGCTGAGATTACAAGCATGAGCCACCGTGCCCGGCCTGGAATATAATTTTAGACACACATTTTCTCACTCCTGACTCAGAACAGTATGGCCAGATAGGTAAATGTTACGGTTTCGATGTTTTGTTCCTTCCAAATCTCATGTTGAAGCCTCTGATGTTGGAGGTGGGCCTAGGAGGAGGTGTTTGGGTGATGGGGTGGGTCCCTCATGAATGGCTTAGTGTTGTCGTGGTGATGAGTGAGTTCTCACTCTATTAGTTCATGGAAGATCTGGTTGTTTAAAAGATCCCTCCCTCCTCTCTCTTTCTCTTTCACCATGTGACTTGCCTGCTCCCCCTTTGCCTTCCACCATGAACCAAAGCTTCTTGAGACCCTTGCCGGAAGCCAAACAGAGGCTGGTGCCTTGCTTCCTGTACAACCTGCAGAACTGCGAGCCAAATAAACCTCTTTCCTTTATAAATTACCCAGTCTCAGGTATTCCTTTATAGCAATGCAAAATGTGCTAATGCAAAATATGCCTGTTCTTAGTTCCATTTTCCATAGGAGAGAACTGAGGCTCGGAAACATTCTATCGCCTTGCCCAGGGTCACCCGTCAGAGAGTGCTGACCAGGAATCATTCATCCCTTCCACCCTGTTTGTGTCCCTCCAGGGAAGGGGCAGAGCTGGAGGACTAATCTAGAAGGCTGCGTATGTGGGGTGGGTTTCCCCAAGGCCCCGTTCAGTCCTGGGAGCCCTGCCTCCAGAAGCCTAGTTTATCACTTCAGTCTGTCTGGAGTAACGTTTGATAGTGAGGGCAACCAGGAGGTGACCTAATGCCCAATCCTGCATACCAGTAGAGGGTCAGACCTGTGTTCACTGTGTAATTCATCCAGATTCTTCCGAGAGTCTAACTCATGGCATAAATCTCTTGACCAGTCCATTGAGACCAATCTGAAAATATACCAGATGGTTCTAGACCTGTGTTAGTTTTCTGTTGCTACCGTAATGACTTACCCCTCACTTGGTGGCTTTAGACAACACATATTCGTTATCTCAGAGTTTGGAAGAAAGTCTGAAATGAGAATTACAGAGCTAAAATCAAGATGTCCACAGGGCTAGTTCCTTCTGGAGGCTCCAGGAGAGGTCTGTTCCACGCTTTTTCTAGCTTTGAGAAGCTGCTGCCTTCCCTGGCTCATGGCTGCATCACTGTGACCCCTGTCCCCTGTCCCAGTATCACATCTCCTCTGAGGCTGACCCTCCTGCTTCTCTCTTGGGATTACACTGGGTCCATCCCTAATGTCAGATCACCTCCCCCATCTCAAGATGCTTCACCTAATCACATCTGCAAAGTATCTCTCTCTCTCTCTTTTTTTTTTGAGATGGAGTCTCACTTTGTTACCCAGGCTGGAGTGCAATGGTGGAATCTCGGCTCACTGCAAGCTCAGCCTCTCTGATTCAACTGATTCTCCTGCCTCAGCCTCCCCGATTTGCTGGTGTTATAGGCATGTGCCACAATGCCTAGCTAATTCAAAAAATATTTTTAGTAGAGACAGGGTTTTGCCATGTTGGTCAGGCTGGTCTCGAACTCCTGACCTCAGGTGACCCACCTGCCTTGGCCTCCCAAAGTGCTGGGATTACAGGCATTTGCCTGGCCTGCAAAGTTTCTTTTGCTATGTAAAATAACACATCTAGGCCGGGTGCGGTGGCTCACGCCTGTAATCCCACCACTGTAGGAGGCCGAGGCAGGTGGATCACTTGAGGTCAGGGGCTTGAGACCAGCCTGGCCAACATGGTGAAACCCTATCTCTACTATAAATGCAAAAATTAGCTGGCATGGTGGCACACCCTTGTAATCCCAGCTACTCAGGAGGCTGAGGTGGGAGAATTGCCTGAACCCAAGAGGCAGCGGCTGCAGTGAGCAGAGATCGCACCACTGCACTACAGCCTGGATGACACAGAGAAACCCCATCTCAAAACAACAACAACAACAAACCCCCATCCATGGATTCCTCCTGGGGCAGGGGTGAGACGAGGTCCTTCCCAGCTGGGAATAAGTCAGGAGAAGTTTCAGGGAGGAGGTGGTGCATGAAATAGCTCTTAAAGGATGCGTAGAATTTGACTGCAATATGCTGGGGAGAGAGGGCAGAGCTGTCCCGTTCACCCACTAAGAGGTCCGTAAGCAAAGGCCCAGAGTTGGGAAAATGCAGATTCCTTCTTGCAGGCACTGAGTCCAGCTGGGCTGTAACATTAGAGAGGGATTTGGAGGACAGGAGTGAAATGAAATTGGGAAATGGGTTGGGGGGTCCTACTGGGTTTGCAGGCCTGATAACTTGTTCTTTTTTTCTTTTTTGAGATGAGTCACTCTGTTGCCCAGGCTGGAGTACAGTGGTACGATCTTGGCTCACTGTAACCTCCACCTCTCAGGTTCGAGCGATTCTGCTGCCTCAGCCTCCCGAGTAGCTGGGACTACAGGCACGTGCCACCATGCCCAACTAATTTTTATATTTTTAGTAGAGACGGGGGTTTCACCCTGTTGGCCGGGCTGGTCTCGAACTCCTGAGCTCAGGTGAACTGCCCGCCTCGGCCTCCCAAAGTGCTGGGATTACAGGCATGAACCACCGCACCAGCCCTGAGAACTTTTTTGGTGGGCAATTTGAAACCTCAGGGTGGGGTCCAAAGGAGGCAGTGTTTTATTGTCTTTTGCTGTTAATTAGCAAATGACATTATGATTTTTTTCCTTTTACAGAACACATTTCTTTCTCGTGGTATAATATGTGCTTCCAATGTTGGTACAATTATAACACACGGAAAAGCCAAGCCTGGGACATAGTGACATTGCATTCCAATAAGCAAAAAGTTGACCTCAGAAATGTGCATCATATATTGACTGCCACAGGATGGGTTTAGAGGAAACAACATGTTTCCAAGAAATTCTCGCCCAGTGCCTTTTGATATTTTAGGAAAAGGAAACTAGTACTAAGAGCCACCATTGGTCGAACACCGGTATGCTAAACACTGCTGGGCACTTTATGTGTGTTATCCGGTTTCATACTCAACACTGGAAGCAAGTAGAATACTCCAACTAGAAATGCATTTGCTGGGAAAAAAAAAAAAAATCGACCATTCGCAGTGCCTCATGCCTGTAATCCTAGCAATTTGGGAGGTAGAGACAGGTGGATCACTTGAAGTCAGGAGTTCAAGACCAGCCTGGCCAACATGGGGAAACTCCATCTCTGCTGAAAATACAAAAAAAATTAGCTAGGGCAGTGGACACCTGTGGTCCCAGCTACTCAGGAGGCTGAGGCAGGACAATGGCTTGAACCTGGGAGACGGAGTTTGCAGTGAGCCAAGATCATGCCACTGAACTCCAGCCTGGGCAACAGGGTGAGACTCAGTCTCAAAGATAAATAAATAAATAAATAAAGGCATGGTGGTTCAGCCTTTACTTATTTATTTAATAAATCCTGTAATCCCAGCACTCTGGGAGTCTGAGGCAGGCAGATCACAAGGTCAGGAGTTCGCGACCAGCCTGGCCCATATGGTGAAACCCTGTCTCTACTAAAAATACAAAAATTAGCCGGGCATGGTGGCGGGCACCTGTAGTCCCAGCTACAAGCTACTTGGGAGGCTGAGGCAGGAGAATCGCTCAAACCCAGGAGGCAGAGGTTGCAGTGAGCTGAGATCACGCCACTGCACTCCAGCCTGGGCGACAGTGAGATTCCATCTCAAAAAATAAAAAATAAAAATAAAATTAAATAAATAAATAACATAAAGTCATTTGTTAATTAGCAGCAAAATAAAGCAAGATCTAAACAGTGCTTACAGGTTCCAACTTTTTAACCAAATGAAGTACAAAGGGCTTGGGTACTCACAGCCCTGCAGACTCATTTCCCAGCTAATAAAATTGAGGCACAGAGAGGTTAAGCAGCTTGTCTTAAGCCACACAGCTAGCGAATGGTAATCTGGATTCGAAGGCCAGAAATGAGCGTCTAAAGCTGGCTCTCTTAACCAAGATCCTAACACAGCAAGAACAATCAGTTTGACTATTCTGTCGGCACCTTGCAGTTGAAATCACTCCTACAGAAATGTGCAGCTTGATGAGGTCCAGCCTGCTGCTGTTTCACAAAAGGGACCTACCCACCCAAACTACATCCTGATCAAGAAACAGGACCCAGGGCCAGGTGCAGTGGCTCATGCCTGTAATCCCAGCAGTCTGAGAGGCCCGGGGGGAGGATCACTTGAGCCCAGGAGTTCAAGACTAACTTGGGCAGCATGGCGAGACCCTATCTCTACAAACAATACAAAAATCAGCGGGGCGTGGTAGTCCCAGCTGCTCAGGAGGCTGGGGCGGGAGGATCACTTAGCCTGGGAGGTCAAGGCTACAGTAAGCCAAGATTGCACCACTGTACTTCAGCCTGGGCAACAGGGCAAGACCCTGCCTCAAGAAAAGAAACAGGACCACAGCAGGCCCCTGAGTGCTAGCCTCGTATATCCACCTGGTCACTAACCTCTTCCCTCTGCAGGGTAACTGCTATCTTGGCTTTAAAGAGTTTCAATTTGTTTTGTTCTAGGGGTTGTGTTTCCATGTCCATTGCCAAAGGATTTTTTTTTTTTTTTTGAGGCGGAGTCTCGCTCTGTCGCCCGGACTGGAGTGCAGTGTCCGGATCTCAGCTCACTGCAAGCTCCGCCTCCCGGGTTTACGCCATTCTCCTGCCTCAGCCTCCCGAGTAGCTGGGACTACAGGCGCCCTCCACCTCGCCCGGCTAGTTTTGTATTTTAGTAGAGACGGGGTTTCACCATGTTAGCCAGGATGGTCTCGATCTCCTGACCTCGTGATCCGCCCGTCTCGGCCTCCCAAAGTGCTGGGATTACAGGCTTGAGCCACCGCGCCCGGCGCCAAAGGATTTGAATGTACATTCCAGTGGCAATGACTCCCACCTGTGCACTTGGATGGACACAATGACAATAATAGTAACACTAATTATAAGAAAGTTGAGGGGAGGCATGGTGGCTCAGGCCTGTTGTCCTGGCACATAAGAAGGTGAGGCTAGGTGTTTGAGACCAGCCTGGGCAATGTAGGAAGCCCTCATCTATTAAAAAAAAAATGCTGGGTGTGGTGGCCCATGCCTGTAATCCCAGCACTTTGGGAGGCCAAGACGGGCGGATTACCTGAGGTCAGGGGTTCAAGACCAGCCTGGTCAACATAGCAAAACCCTGTCTCTACTAAAAATACAAAAAAAAAAGAAAAAATTAGCTGGACGGGGTGGCACACACCTGTAGTCCCAGCTACTTGGGAGGCTGAGACAGGAAAATTGCTTGAACCCTGGAGGCAGTGGTTGTAGTGAGCCAAGATTGCACCACTGCACTACTGCCGGGGTGACAGAGGGAGACTCCATCTCAAAGAAGGAAAAAAAATACAATAAAATAAATTGAGGGACATCATGAAAGACCTGCTAGTTCCTCCTCCAGTCTTCAGGAGGTTATTTGTGTTCCTAAGAGACAGATAATCATCTACCCTTTACGCAGACATCTTTCCAGGGGTGGTTACTGTGTGAATAATTGTTACTGAGATATTTCTTTCTTCTTTCTTTGTGAGACAGGGTCTTGCTCTGTCACCAGGCTAAGTGCAGTGGTGCAATTACAGATAACTGTAGCCTCAATCTCCCAGGCTCGAGTGAGCCTTCCACCTCAGTTTCCCAGGTAACTGGGACTGCAGGCATGTGCTTCCATGCCTGGCTAATTTTTTGTTTTTTGTAGAGATGGGATCTTGCTATATTGCCCAGGCTGGTCTTGAACTCCTGGACTCAAGTGATCCTCCCGCCTTGGCATCCCGAAGTGCTGGGATTACAAGTGTAAGGCACCGTGCCCAGCCTCACTGAGATATTTCTGTAGGGGGAGATTTATTCCTGGGCAGCAGAAAGAAATATGGAGGAACAGTTAGGAGCTTGAGCTTTGCGGCTGACCAGACCCTGAGTTCATGCTTTCAGCCATCACTTATTAAGTACCCTGATGGGCCAAGAGTGAAAATATAACAATGAGCAGAACGGCCAGGATTCCTGCTGCTGAGGAGGCTCAATCTCCACATGGATATGAATCCTGGCTTCATCATGTACCAACCATGCACTTGACCTTAGTCAGAGTCAAGAATCTGTTCCCTGCACTGTGACATGAGGATTGTGACACATTCCTTGCAGAGTCATGTGACATTTGAGGCTTGCAAAGCACTGTGCACAGGGTAGGTGCTCAAGAAAAGCTGTGTAGAGTATTGAGATGCAGTAGACAGAGTGATCAAGGCTTTGGCTCTACATTTCATCTCATCCAGGTTGGGTGACCTTGGACAGGTCTGTTAATCTCATTGAGCCACAGTCCCCTTGACTGGAAGTTGGGAATCATGTAGTCCTCCCCTTCTAGGTGGGCAGTTTTTCATTTTTATTTTTTATTTTTGAGACGACATCTTGATCCGTCACCCAGGCTAGAGTGCAGTAGTGCGATCTTGGCTCACTGCAACCTCTACCTCCTGGGTTCAAGCAATTCTCCTGCCTCAGTATCCTGAGTAGCTGGGATTACAGGTGCCTGCTACCATGCCTGCCTAATATTTGTATGTTTAGTAGAGAGGGAGTTCCACCATGTTGGGCAGGAGGGTCTTGAACTCCTGACCTCAAGTGGTGAGGTGGGCAGTTTTAAATGAGATGAGGTGATGTAAGGTGTTCTGCGCATTGACTCACAGCATGCACTTGGTAAACAAAGGCTGTTGAAACTGCATTGTCCAAGAAAATCCGGGTGGCAGGCGGACTCACCTGCGGGTGAGCAAGGCCACACATACTCACTGGTCCTCAGCTACATGCTGCACGGAGACAGAGGCCCACTTAAGGCCACCCTGATCTCCCCTTTGAGCCAGCCTGCCTTTCACTGGTTACTCTTGCTGGGAGTCACCACCCACAAGGCATTGGCTAAGGTGCTTGACCCAAAATGTTGAATTCTGTTCACTTGAAATATTGACTGGGTGCTGTGGCTCATGCTATAACCCCAGCACTTTGGGAGGCCGAGGCAGGTGAATCACCTAAGGTCAGGAGTTCAAGACCAGACTGACCAACATGGTGAAACCCCGTCTCTACTGAAAATATAAAAATTAGCTAGGCATGGTGGCGAGTGTCTGCAATCCCAGCCACTTGGGAGGCTGAGGCAGGAGAACTGAGCCTGGGAGGTAGAGGATGCAGTGAGCTGAGATCACACCACTGCAATCCAGCCTGGGTGACAGAGTGAGATTTCATCTCAAAAAAAATAGAAAGAAAGAAGGAAGGAAGGAGGGAGGGAAGGAAGGAAGGAAAGAGAAAGAAGAAAGAAGAAAGAAAAGAAAAGAAAACACCCAGGCTGGTTGGTGGACAGGCTGCCCATTTCCTATAAACAGCCAGCTCCAGAGCATGGAATGCCTGGTGACCACAGGAAAATGTGTGTCTGGAATTACTCAAGGCTGACCCTGGACTTTGAGGTTGAGATTAAAGAAGGAGCCTGCATGCATTCCCTAGCAGCCTGCTTTCGGGAGAGCCCAATTAGCCACATTCCTTCTGAAGGGACATACGCAAACAGACGTGTTCCTGCCTGGGATCTTCTAGAACTAGGTCAAGTTTGATATTTTGGGGAAGAAGGGAAGATATATATATACATACACACACACGCACACACACGTGTGTGTGTGTGTATATAAAAGCAAACTTTCCAATGTTCCAATCCTGGTGGGACAATTACTTTGCCCATTAATTTTATTGGAAAATTAACAAATATCATAAATGAGGGAGACTTGAAATCACTCTATGCCTGCTTTATAAATCTCTATGCCTGCTTTATAAAAATTTTTTCTTTGAAATAATTTTAGATGTACAGAAAGGAGTGTTCTTGTACCCTTCACCCAGCTTCTCCCTCTGTACTCTGCTTTTTTGGTTCACATCTTTGATATTTTTGAAATGTTTTTATTTTTATTTATTTATTTTTTTTGAGACGGAGTCTCGCTCTGTCACCCAGGCTGGAGTGCTGTGGCCGGATCTCAGCTCACTGCAAGCTCCGCCTCCCGGGTCTATGCCATTCTCCTGTCTCAGCCTCCCGGGTAGCTGGGACTACAGGCGCCGCCATCTCGCCCGGCTAGTTTTTTGTAGTTTTTAGTAGAGACGGGGTTTCACTGTGTTAGCCAGGATGGTCTCGATCTCCTGACCTCGTGATCCGCCCGTCTTGGCCTCCCAAAGTGCTGGGATTACAGGCTTGAGCCACCGTGCCCGGCCGAAATGTTTTTATTTAAAATTTTTTTTTAGATAAGTTCTCACTCTGTCACCCAGGATGGAGTGCAGTGGTGTGATCTCAGCTCACTGCAGCCTCTGCCTCCAAGGCTCAAATGATCCTCCTGCCTCAGACTTCTGAGATGCTGGGAC
Source organism: Rhinopithecus bieti (assembly GCF_001698545.2). Classification (NCBI taxonomy): domain Eukaryota; kingdom Metazoa; phylum Chordata; class Mammalia; order Primates; family Cercopithecidae; genus Rhinopithecus; species Rhinopithecus bieti. Next base: position 803,950 of record NW_016809016.1, read on the forward strand.
TATAGGTGTGCACCGCCATGCCTGGTCAATTTTTTGATTTTTAGGTAAAGACCAGGTCTCACTATGTTACCCCGGCTTGTCTTGAACTCCTCGGCTCAAGGGATCCTCCCACCTCAGCCTCCCAAAGTGCTGGGATTATAGGCATGAACCACAACCTCTGGTCCCCTCTTTGTTTTTTTTTTTTTTTTTTTTTTTAGAGCATTCACTTCTGGTGGCCTCTGCTGAAGGCCACAAGCTATTTTCTGTCTTTTTGTTTCTTGCTCCAAAGTCTTTTCTCTAAGTTAGATGTTTGGTCTTAAGCACCTAACCCGCATCTACACTGGAATCACCTGGGTGCTTTAAAAAAATTACCAAAGGCTGTTCACTAGCCCATGGTTCTTTTGATTATGAGTATTAATAACATGGTCTTGGTTAGGCCTGGGCAGCCAGGCTGGAGGCCCATTGTAGAGGGATTGTCAAACCTCAGCGGGCTCGGGGTCACCTGGGAAGAGTGTTACAAACACCAACACTGTCTCTATCTTTTAGGACTATGACGCACTCAAGCCCTGTGCAGCTTTCAGGATTCAAAGCTTTACTGAACGGCCGGGTGCGGTGGTTCACACTTGTCATCCCGGCACTTCCGAAGGCCCAGGCGAGTGGATCACCTGAGGTCAGGAGTTCTAGACCGACCTGGAGAACATGGCAAGACCCTATCTCTACTAAAAACACAAAAATTAGCCAGGCATGGTGGCTCATGCCTGTAATCCCAGCTACTCGGGAGGCTGAGGCATGAGAATCACTTGAACCTAGGAGGCAGAGGCTGCAGTGAGCTGAGATCATGCCACTGCACACTCCAGCCTAGGCAACAGAGTGAGACTCCATCTGAAAAAAAAAAAAAAAAAACGAAAGCAAAACCAAAAAGCTTCATTGAGAAAGGAGGCACACAAACCAACTTTTGAGAGTTATTGGCTTTGTGTTTTCAGCATATCAGGGACCCCAACTTCCCCATGTGTTCTCTTCTGAATCCGCTAGAATGGAACTGAACATTTCTGGTGTATCTTCCCACTGTTAGACCATGGGGTGCCACGGACAGTCCTAGAGGAGAGGATAGATGAAGCCAGGCTGTGCCACACCAGCATTGGCAAGCTGGCAGCACTGAGAGGATTGGGCTGGAGAGACGGGGAGGCAGGAGCTGGTGGGAAGGGGAACAGGGCTGAATTGCACAATGGTTAGGACTTGGGATTCTGAAGCTAGAGAGTATTGCGTTTATATCTGGTCTTTACCAACTCTTAGCTGTGTGCTTCTGGGTAAGTGACTTGGCCTCTCTGGGACTTAGTTCCTCATCTCTAAAATTGTGGTAGTCCCCAGGCTTTGCTCCTCAGGAGTGATAGGGAGGGCTGAGTTGTGGATGGGCATGAAACACTTGCGGCAGGGCCCAGCAAACCCTCTTTGTAGTAAATATTGAAGAGTTTTATTGGGAAAGTATTGCCTCTGTCTGCAAAAACAACGACTGCCTCGCTGTACCATCTCAACTCCATATACAGTTTCTAAGTGCCCCTCTGGGCCAGGCCCCATGCTAGATGATGAAGATACAACAATTCAGGCAGGCTCCCCAGACTCTGGGCCTTCCCACCCTATGCCAGAGACTGGCAAAATGATGCCTGCCAAGCAGAACGGGGCATGAACCCTCAGACGCCAGCTTAGGTCTAAGAGAAAGATGGAGGGAAGGCAAATCATTGGACTTGATTCCTGGGTTTCCCAGCTAATTCCAGATTATTAATAAAACTGACTCGGCCTGGTGCAGTGGTGACTCACGCCTGTAATCCCAGCACTTTGGGAGGCCCAGGCTGGTGAATCACCTGAGGTTAGGAGTTCGAGACCAGCCTGGCCAACATGATGAAACCCTGTCTCTAGTGAAAATACAAAAAAACCTAGCCGGGGCCTGATGCAGTGGCTCATGCCTGTAATCCCAGCACTTTGGGAGGCCAAAGCGGGCAGATCACGAGGTCAGGAGATCGAGACGATCCTGGCTAACGCAGTGAAAACCCATCTCTACTAAAAATCAAAAAAACTAGCTGGGTGTGGTGGTGGGTACCTGTAGTCCCAGCTACTCGGGAGGCTGAGGCAGGAGAATGGCGTGAACCCGGGAGGTAGAGGTTGCAGTGAGCTGAGATCGTGCCACTGCACTCCAGCCTGGGTGACAGAGCAAGACTCTGTCTCAAAAAAAAAAAAAAAAAAAAGAAAGAAAGAAAGAGACCATGGAGGAGCTGGCAGCCTGGAGAAGCAATGCCTCATGGAAGGAAAGCCACTGGTGCTTTGTTTTTTGAGACGGAGTCTCACTGTGTCACCCAGGCCGGAGTGCAGTGGCACGAACTCAGCTCATCACAGCCTCTTCCTCCCGAGTTCAAACAACTATCCTGTCTCAGCCTCCCGAGCAGCTGGGATTACAGGTGCCTGCCACCACATCTGGCTAATTTATATATTTTTAGTAGAGATAAGGTTTCACCATGTTGGCCAGGCTGGTCTTGAACTCCTGACTTCAGGTGATCTGCCCACCTCGGCCTCCCAAAGTGCTGGGATTCCAGGCATGAGCCACCGCGCCCGGGCACCACTGGTGCATTTACCTTCTGTGTTCCTCATCCAGAACAGTATTTATTTCCAAGAATCATTGGGAACTTCTGTTTAGAAAAGAAACGAATCGTTAAGGTTTAGTGCTGTCAGCAAAATATGGAACCACCCATCCTGTAGCTGAGTCACAGTAAAATCTGCAAGGTATTGCAAACTCGGAGCGCGCGCGCCTTTCATCCATGGTGTCTCTATTCATGTGTAAATGTTAGAGCAACTCACTGGCATAGAATACGCATTCAAAAAATAATTGCTGACTAGCTCAAAATAAATTAATAGTTATATAATTTTTTTTTTTTTTTTTTTTTTGAGAGGAAGCCTCACTCTTGTTGCCCAGGCTGGAGTGCAATGGCACGATCTCAGCTCACTGCACCCTCTGCCTCCCAAGTTCAAGTGATTCTCCTGTCTCAGCCTCCCGAGTAGCTGGGATTACAGGCACTCACCACCACACTCAGCTAATTTTTTGTATTTTTAGTAGAGATGGGGTTTCACCATGTTGGCCAGGCTGGTCTCGAACTCCTGACCTCAGGTGATCCACCCGCCTTGGCCTCCCAAAGTGCTGGGAGTACAGGTGTGAGCCATCGTGCCTGGCCAATAGCTATACGAAATTGAGAGCAAATGCTTATTGAGCGGGTACTATGTGCGAGACATAACACAGAGCTCTTTACACATTCATTTAGATCTCATAGCACCTCTATGAGGAATACTACCAATATGTCCATTTTACAGAGGAGGAGACTGAGACACAGACAGGGTCATTACCTTGGCCAAAGTTATACAGTTTAGATGCATGTTAGCTAGGATGGTGGAGCTGGGATTCAAACCCAGAGATGGTGATGGTGGGTTTTATTTTTATGTTTAATTGATTATTCTTTTTTTATAAATTAAAATAGAAATGGGATCGGACGGGTGCAGTGGCTCATGCCTGTAACTCCAGCACTTTGGGAGGCCAAGGTGGGCGGATCACCTGAGGTTGGAAGTTCGAGAACAGCCTGACCAACATGGAGAAACCCTGTCTCTACTAAAAATACAAAATTAGCTGGGTGTGGTCCATTTCCTGTAATCCCAGCTACTTGGGAGGCTTAGGCAGGAGAATTGCTTGAATCCAGGAGGTGGAGGCTGTGGTGAGCAGAGATTGCACCATTGCACACCAGCCTGGGCAACAAGAGCGAAACTCTTGTCTCAAAAACATAAATAAAAATAAAAATAAAAAATAAAATAAAATAGAAATGGGGTCTCACTAAGTTGCACAGATTGGTCTGGAACTCCTGGGCTCAAGCGACACTCCTGCCTCTGCCTCTCAAGGTGTTGGTATTACAGGCATGAGCCACTGTGCCTGGTCAATGGTGGTTTTTAATCTATTAAGCATCTACCAGGTGTCAGGCCCTTGCTAGAACGTCCAGTACTTCCAATGATCCCAACAGTTCTCCGAGGAAGGATGAACAAGCTCATTTTACTGATGAAGAAACTGAGGCTGAGAGACTTAACATGATCACAGTTTGCCCATATTAGAACACAGAAATTAAAGAAAAATTTTGCAAAGTCTGGAGTGTTTGGACACAAATCTGTCCACTGTGTGACCCAGAGCCCTCTAAATCCATCCTGGACCTCTGTAAGAACTCAGTTCATGATTTTATGGCATAAACTGGCTCAGTGGTCAACAGCAAAGAATTTACATTCCACCTCATGAGCCAGACACATGAACTCAGAATTTGCCGTATGTGATGCCTGTATTTAGCCATTTCCCTTCCCACTCAGGGAGACCCCTCGGCTTGTTGTATAAGTGGTCTGGCTCTCTCTTGCTTAATGGGCAATATATGAAGCTTTGCTCTTTCCAGCTCTGTACTCTTCTTCTTCTTTTTTTTTTTTGAGACAAAGTCTGACCCTGTCTCCCGGGCTGGAGTGCAGTGGCACAATTTCAGCTCACTGCAACCTCTGCTCCCTAGTAGCTGGGATTACAAGCGATTCTCGTGCCTCAGCCTCCCTAGTAGCTGGGATTACAGATGTGTGCCACTATGACCAGCTAATTTTTGTATTTTTAGTACAGATGGGATTTCGCTATGTTGGCCAGGTTGGTCTCAAACTCCTGACCTTGAGTGATCTGCCTGCCTCAGCCTCCCAAAGTGCTGGAATTATAGGCATGAGCCACCGCGCCGGGCCACCAGCTCTGTCCATTTCCTGTTTCAACTTTAGGCATGTCTGATTCCTGTACTCTTCCACCTGCTCTTGCCTACCTGATTGAGGATGTATATTATTTTGCAAGATTAACTATTTGAAAGAGAACCTTGGCCTCCTTTTTAGGAAAGTCTGTGCTTGTGGTTGGCTGAATAATGTACCCCTCACAAAGATCTCCACATCCAAATCCCTAGAACCCGTTGAATATGTGACTTGATGTAGCAAAATGGACTTTGTAGATGTGATTAAGGATTTTGAGATGGGAGATTATCCAGAGATTATCTGAGTGGATTCAATATAATCACAAGGGTCCTTATAAGAGGGAGGAAGGAAAGTCAGTCAGAGGAGGAGGTGTGAGGATGGAAAGAGTCAGAGAAATTGCAAGACAAGATGCTCTGCTGCTACTTGAAAGATAGAGATGGAGGCCGGGCGCAGTAGCTCATGCCTGTAATCCCAGAACTTTGGGAGGCCGAGGTGGGCAGATCATCTGATGTCAGGAGTTCAAGACCAGCCTGGCCAACATGGCGAAATCCCGTCTCTACTAAAAATACAAAAATTAGCTGGGTGTGGTGGCACATGCCTGTAATCCCAGCTATTCAGGAGGCTGAGGCAGGAGAATCACTTGAACCCAGGAGACGGAGGTTGCAGTGAGTCGAGATTGTACCATTGCACTCCAGCTTGGGCAGCAAGAGCAAAACACCATCTCAGGAAAAAAAAAAAAAAAAGACAGAGATGGAGCCACAAGCCAAGGAATGCAGCTTCTAGAAGATAGAAAAGGGAAGAACATGGATTTTTTTCCTAGAGCCTCCAGGACTGAATGTGGCCCTGTGAACACCTTGATTTCAGTTCAGTGAGACCCGATTTAGACTTCTGACCTCCAATCCCTAAAAGAATAAATGTGTGCTGTTTTAAGGCACTGTATTTGGGGTCCTTTGCTGCAGCAGTGGCAGCACACTCCTGGGTGTTCTCACCGTCTCTGATGGTGAAGCTGTGAAGCAGGGCAAGGCCGTCGAACCAATGGTTGTATCTGGACTCCCCCACCGTGTGCATCCCAGGCCCGTTGCGGAGCAGGGTTCCCTGCAGCCATGCTGGAATCTTGCCTGTGAAAAGAGAGAATGTTTAGTTTCCTGTTTCCACCTGCAAACCAAAATACTGGAAGAAATGTTCAAGGAAAGGAATTGGAGACTTGTAGTCCCAGTACCACTCCTTGCATCTGTTCGTTTACTCTACAGTCGTTTCCAGAAAATGTATAATATGTTGGGCGGATGGAGACAATGTCCCTGTCCTCAAATTGCCCACTGACCATTAAGGAGACAGATGAATAAACAGACACCCAAGATCCACTGTGGTCAAGGCAATGCTGGTTGTGCGTTGGCTCACACCTGTAATCCCTGCACCTTGGGAGGCTGAGATAGGAGTATCACTTGAAGCCAGGAGCTCAAGACTAGCCTGTGCAACAAAGTGAGACACTGTCTCTACAAAAAATAAAAAATATAGCTCAGAGTCGGGTGCGGTGGCTCACGCCTGTAATCCCAGCACTTTGGGAGGCCTAGGTGGGTAGATCACCTGAGGTCAGGAGTTCAAGATCAGCCTGGCTAACATGGTGAAACCCCATTTCTACTAAAACCACAAAAAGTTAGCCAGGTGTGGTGGCAGGCGCCTGTAATCCCAGCTACTCGGCAGGCTGAGGCAGGAGAATCGCTTGAACCCGGGAGGTGGAGGTTGCAGTAAGCTGAGATTGTGCCATTGCACTCCAGCCTGGACAACAAGAGTGAAACTCTGCCTCAAAAAATAATAAAGAATGAATGTGTGCTGTTTTAAGGCACACATTTATTTAGGGTAAAAACAGGCTAGGCGCGGTGGCTCACGCGTATAATCCCAGCACTTTGGGAGGCCGAGGTGGGTGGATCACCTGAGGTCAGGAGTTCAAGACCAGCCTGGCCAACATGATGAAATCCCACCTCTACTAAAAATACAAAAAATTAGCTGGGCATCATGGTGGGTGCCTATAATCCTAGCTACTCAGGAGGCTGAAGCAGGAGAATCACTTGAACCCGGGAGGCAGAGGTTGCAGTGAGCTGAGATTGTGCCACTGCACTCCAACCTGGGCAACAAGAGCGAAACTCTATCTCAAAAAAAAACAACAAAAAAAAAAAAACAAAAAAAAAACGCCCCCCTCCCCACACCAAAAAAAAAAAAACCCAAAAAACAAAAAAAACCGTAACTCATTGTGGTGGCATACGCCTCTAGTCCCAGCTGCTTGGGAGGTTGAGTGGGAGGATCGCTTGAGCCTGGGAGCTCGAGGCTGCAGTGATCACACCACTCCACTCCAGCCTGGACAACAGAGCAAGACCTTGTCTCCAAAATTAAAAAAAAAAAAAAAAAAAAAAAAAAAAAAAAGGGCAATGCTACAGACATCGCAAAAGGTTCTGTGTGAAACAGAATCCCACCCTGGGGTGGGCTAAGAGCAGGAGGGTGTGGTCGGCTTCCTGGAGGAGGCAACCTGGCTAAGTCTTGAGGAAGAGTAGGTATTTGCCTCACAAAGGCAAAAGGAAAGAACATTCTAGAGCTGTACTGTCCAATATGATATCTATCAGCACTTGAAATGTGGTTGGTCTGAAATGACATGTGCTATAAGAATGAAATACACACCAGATTTCAAAGACTTAGTACGAACAAAAGTGAACCATCTCATTAGCAATTTTTAAAATATTGATTTCATGTTGAACTGATAATATCTTGGATTTGTTGTGTTAAATAAAATATACCATTGAAATAATTTCACCTGTTTCTTTTGACTTTTTCCAATGTTTCTACCAGAAAATTTTAAAGTGCAGGTGTGGCGTGGGTTCTCTTTCTAGGGTACAGCCCTGCTGTAGAGACAGGGTGCTGCAGCTGAAGCTGTTGGTGCCTATACCCAAGTCTCCTCAGAGTTCCTCTCTTCCTGCAGGCGGCTTTCTGCAAATGCCTGCAGCTCCCTGCCTGAGTTCTTGGTTCTGACTGCGGGTGGGCCAGTCTTTGCCTACAGGCAGGAAGAGCGGGAAGCACCTCGGAGAGGTAATGCCCTGGAAGCTGCTCTCACCCAGTGATGGATGCAGAATTCGGGGACAAATCCCACCGTTGCCTTGCCCTCAGTTGGGAACATGAGAGGCGTGTTTTACACCACGCCCAGGGGATTTAGCTCCAATGGCCTCAGCAGCCAATGGCTCAACAATGCCCCATTTATTGGTTTCCTTCTCTCTTTTTCCCTGAGTTCCTCCTGATGTTTCTTGGGATCACGTGCCAAATAAACCACTTAGTCTTGAATTCTTGCCTCTGGAGGAACCCAGAACAAGAAGATCAAAACCAGGAGGCCGGGCACTGTGAGGCATGCCTGTAATCCCAGTACTTTGGTGGCACTGTGAGGCATGCCTGTAATCCCAGTACTTTGGGGGCACTGTGAGGCAAGCCTGTAATCCCAGTACTTTGGGAGGTGAGGCTGAGGTCTGGAACCCCGCCTACACCAAAAATAAAAAAATTAGCCAGGTGTGATGACAGGTGCCTGTAATCCCAACCACTCTGGAGGCTGAGGCAGGAGAATTGCTGAAACCCGGAAGTGGAAGGTTGCAGTGAGCTGAGATCATGCCACTGCACTCCAGCCTGGGTGACAGAGCAAACCTCCGTCTCATAAATAAATGAATGAATGAATGAATGAATGAATGAATGAATGATCAAGACCAGGAGACAGGCAAGCTATTTAGTAAGACTGGACCATCATTTTCAAGCAAGAAAATTGTGAGCAATGAAACTGCAGAAATAACAGGGTCCAGAGGACGAAGGTCAGCAGGATCATGCTAAGGGTCCTGGTCTAATCCTCAGAAGAATGGGGCACATTTGATGGTTATAATAGGGAAGGACAGGACCAGATTTTTTCTGCAATTAAAAAAAATTGAGATAAAACTCATCATTTTAAAGTGTACAGCTCAGGGAGTTCTAGTGAATTCACAATGTTGTGCAACCATCACCTAATTCCAGAACATTCCATCACTCCAAAAAGACGTCCCCCTTATGCATTAGCTATACCTCTTCTGCCCTTACCCCCAGCCCCTGGCAGGCACCCATCTATTTCCCTATGGATTTGCCTGTTCTGGATTCCATATAGATCAGCAGTCCCCAGACTTTTTGGCCCCAGGGACTGGTATTGTGGAAGGTAATTTTTCCATGGACGGTGGGGTTGGGGGGTCAATTCTCATAGGAGCGCACAACCTAGATCCCTCACATGCGCGTTCACAACTGGGTTCACGCTCACAGTAGGGTTTTCACTTCTATGAGAATCTAATGCCACCGAACTGAGAGGAGGCAGAACTCAGGTGGTAAGAATGTGCGGCCCGGTTCCTAACAGGCTACAGACTGGTACTGGTCCACGGCTCGAGGGTCGGGGACCCCGATATAAATGGAATAGGATCTTGGAGCTTCGAAGTTTCTCTCTGCCTGTGGTGTGGACTGGGAAATTCCCTGAGAGAGGCAGGAAGACTAGAGAGAGGACCCGGGGATTCCACAGGGATGGAGAGAAATGGATGAACAAAGATAAATGGAAGACACAGAACTGATGGGCCTCTATTTGATTAAATATGGGGGGATGTGGAGTGGAACACTGAAAAATGACAGCTGAGGCCAGCGCGGTGGCTCACGCCTGTAATCCCAGCACGAGGGGAGGCCAAGGCGGGTGTATCACTCGAGGTCAGGAGTTTGAGACTAGCCTGGCCAACATGGTGAAACCCCGTCTCTACTAAAAATACGAAAATTAGCTGGGCGTGGTGGTGGGCACCTGTAATCCCAACTACTTGGGAGGCTGAGGCAGGAGAATCGCTTGAACCCAGGAGGTGGAGATTGCAGTGAGCCGAGATTGTGCCATTACACTCCAACCTGGGCGACAAGAGTGAAACTCTGTCTCAAAAAAAAAAAAAAAAAAAAAAAGACAGTCAAGTCTCTTGCCTTGGGCACCTACATAATCGTGGTGCCAGGCACAGGCACCCAGGGCACAAGAGAGGGGGCAGGCTTGAGATAGAGCAGGGAGAGAGGCATCTGAGAATATAATTAAAGCCCTAGATAGGACAAGAAAATTTATACACATTCACACACCAGCCACTGTGTTCTAGGTGGATTAAACCACTTAATCATTGCAGCAACCCTGTGTGGGAGGTGCCAGGCTACATTCATCAGACAGAAAAGAACACTGAGGCAGGAAATGCTTAAGTTGCCAAAGAGGTCTCAGAACACACGTGTGCTGGCACAGCCAGTTACAAAGCCAGAACCTTTGCATGTGTTCCCTGCATGGATGCGTCAACCCAGGCACAGTTTTTAGCTAGCTGTCTGCCCCTGGATGTTACCAACTGATTAGGCTCAACCCAGCCTGGACGGAGGGTGAGGCGGTCTGTTCTCTGTAAGCTGCCTGGCCTTGGCAAGTCACTGTTCTTCTGCCTCAGTTTCTCATCTGTCAATAGGGAGGCTTGATGTAGAGGAATGGTTCTCACCCTTGGAATCACCAGAAGGCTTGTGAACACACAGCTTGCTGAGCTCCACCCCCAGAGTGTCTGATGCCATGGGTCTGGGTGGGGCCCAAGGATGTTTATTTCTACCCAGTGCCCAGGTGGTGCTTACGCTGCAGGTCCGGGGACACCCCTTTGAGAACCGCTGCTGATCTTTGGGGCTCATTCAGCCTCTCATGTTCTAGAATTCGTGTTTTCTAACATTTCCAACGATTTCATACAGTCATTAAACATGAGGTGTAAAAGGTACAAAATATTCATAACATTCCAGGGCAGGAAAAGGTAGGTATCATAGGTGCCTTTTTTTTTTTTTTTTTTTTTTTTTTTTTGAGACAAAGTCTCACTCTGTCACCCAGGCTGGAGTGCAGTGGCGCGATCTTGACTCACTGCAACCTCCGCCTCCTGGGTTCAAGCGATTCTCAAGCCCAGTCTCCTGAGGAGCTGGGTTTACAGATATGCACCACCACGCCTGGCTAATTTTTGTGTTTTTATTTAAAACAACATTTCAAATAAAATACATTGAAAGTAATGGCAAAAACCGTGATTATTTGTGCATCAACCAAATAGTAGAGACAGGGTTTTACCATACCAGGTTGGCCAGGTTGGGGTGCCTGTTTTTTATTTATTTATGTATTTTTTTGAGACAGGGTCTCACTCTGTTGCCAAGACCAGAGTGCTGTGGCACTATCTCAGCTCATTGCAACTTCTGCCTCTGGGGTTCAAGCAATTCTGCCTCAGCCTCCTGAGTAGCTGGGACTACAGGTGCGTGCCACCATGCCTCGCTAATTTGTGTGTTTTTAGTAGAGAGGAGTTTCGCCATATTAGCCAGGCTGGTCTCAAACTCCTGGTTTCAAGTGATCCACCCTCCTTGGCCTCCCAAAGTACTGGGACTACAGGCATGAGCCACTGCGCCTGGCCTTGGGTGTCCTTTTAAAACATAAAAAATGTACAGATGAAAGTCAGACTGAGAAAAATAAATTTAACGGTATACATTTGCTTTTGCAAAAGTATTTACAAATATAGTAAAGTTATCTATCGATTCATCTACCTATGTTTTAAAAGTTAAAGGAAATATACCCAAATATTAATAGTGTTTAAGAGATTTGGAAATACAACTGATTTTATTTCCTTCCATGTTTTCAATTGCACTCCTAATTAATTTATATATAATATACATACAGCTATATATGTATATACAGATTGATAGCTATAGATTGTGCCTTACCTTTGTAAACAGGAAAAAATATACATAAAAGCTGTTTCTTTTCTTTCAAAAGACTCCCAAGGCAATTGCTCAGTTGAAAAGCTTCAATCTGGTGTTCTCACAAAAATCACTCACAGTTGTCCTCTCCTTATGAGCAACTGAAGTCCATCTAGCAGATGAAAATGTCTGCGGGCCTGAGCTGACTCAGCTGTTCTTAAAACTGAGTGAGGCCGGGTGCGGTGGCTCAAGCCTGTAATCCCAGCACTTTGGGAGGCCGAGACGGGCGGATCACGAGGTCAGGAGATCCAGACCATCCTCGCTAACACGGTGAAACCCCATCTCTACTAAAAATTACAAAAAAAACCTAGCCGGGCGAGGTGGCGGGCGCCTGTAGTCTCAGCTACTCAGGAGGCTGAGGCAGGAGAATGGCGTGAACCCGGGAGGCGGAGCTTGCAGTGAGCTGAGATCCGGCCACTGCACTCCAGCAGCCTGGGCGACAGAGCGAAACTCCGTCTCCAAAAAAAAAAAAAAAAAAAAAAAAAAAAAAAAAAAAAAAACTGAGCGAGTACCACTCTGGGGACCTGGGAGTCCAGAACCAGGAACTGCCCTTTAGAGAACAAACAAGATGGTTCGAGGAGGAAAAAGCAAGAGATACAAAAGATGAAGTGAGACACAGGGCCTCTAAAGGATAGAAAGTCCTACTCCTATAGGCTCTACAGGTGCTGACACCTGTGAGTTCTGACAGAAAATCACATCAGACTGCAATCCCCTGCAAGTGTGCATGGTGGATGTGCACGCGTGGGAGCTCATGCACGCCCCTCTAAGCATTTTGAAACTAATTTAGAATGCATACATTTGCACAAATACATCATGCATCTGAGACAGGCAGCAGTTTGCAGATTAATCCCGTTGTATATGCACCCACTGGGGCATTCCAAAGCTTTTTTCCTGGAAACAGTGAGACTGACTCTCCTCCCTTTGGAAACGGAGTTATAGTGTGTAAAAGCACACCATTTTCACAGAAAGTGTATCCCCTCTCTGTACGGTTTTCTGGACTTTCCAAAAGCAATTTACAATTAGTATTACTTATATAATCAGGAAAAAAAGTGTCCATCTAAACATAAGGAAGAAGCCAGGTGCAGTGGCTCACCCCTGTAATCCTAGCACTTTCGGAGGCGGAGGGAGGCGGATCACTTGAGGCTAGGAGTTCGAGACCAGCCTGGCCAACATGCTGAAACCCCGTCTCTACTAAAAATACACAGATTAGCCGGGCTTGGTGGTGGGCGCTTGTGATCTCAGCTACTTGGGAGGCTGAAGTGGGAGGATGGTTTGAACTCGGGAGGCAGAGGTTGCAGTGGGCCAAGACCACCCCACTGGACTCCAGCCTGGGTGACAGAGTGAGACTCTGCCTCAAAAAAATAATAAATAAAATAAAATAGACAGAAGAAAGAGCCCAGTGTTTATCAGAATGCTCACCTGTCACTTTGGCCCTCACAGGCTCCAGCTGTTCTTTCCTATTCCTGCCAAATATTATATCCATCGTTCAGGGTGCCGAGGGAGACTGATTTTAACAGCAAACAGATGCTCCTCTGTGTTCAAAGGAGCTGCTGCTCCCTCCTCCTGCGTTTCCTTCCTGCTCTCCTGCTCCTTCCCTCCTTCACATCTCTGTCTCTCCTGATGCCATTTCTGCCTTTGCTTTTTCCTTTTTGGCTGGCTGTCACTTCTCCCTCTCCGAGACCCCAGGATCTCTTTACATTCACAGGAGAAGCTGCGCTGGCGTTATTTATAAGATGTTTGGTTAAAGGTTAATTTCCAAGCCATGTGTCATAGCTAATCTTTAATCCTCTTATTGACCCTCAGCTTTCCCTCTCCAGTTTCGCTTTTGGCTTAACCAAAAAAAAGCTTGCTTTGGGCTAGGTTCTAAAAAGCAGAGAGAATTCAGTGCCTCCTGTTATGTTGCCCGACGTAATCCAAGAGCTGGAGATGTTTATAATCAGAACAAGAAGAGAGGCAGTCGAGGCCATCAGAGATGCTGGGAATTAGGAGAGCCTTGAGGTGAGCTCCGTGATCATGCGAATGTCTGGTGCACAGCAGGGAACCCCTTCAGCAGGGACAGGTAAGGTTTTATGTTTTGTTTTGTTTTTAGTAAAGGCCCTGATGCTCCCCTCTAATAATCATACATAAAGAGCAACTTAACTAATTATTTTCTTTTTGGAAGAAGGAGACATAAAATGTTTCATGTACCCATTTAAAAAATAATGAACAGGAACCAAAGACTTTTCTCAGAAACTATAAAGAATAGTAAAAAAGACGGGCCAGGAGTGGTGGCTCACGCCTGTAATCCCAGCACTTTGGGAGGCCATGGTGGTTGGATCACTTGAGGTCAGGAGTTCGAGACCAGCCTGGCCAACATGGTGAAATCCTGTCTCTACTAAAAATGCAAAAATTATCCTGGCATGGTGGTGGACGCCTGCAATCCCAGATGTTCAGGAGGCTGAGGCAGGAGAATCACTTGAACCCATGAGGCAGACATTGCAGTAAGCTGAGATGGCACCACTGCACTCCAGCCGGGCCAGAGTGAGACTCTGTCTCAAAAAATAAATAAGTAAACAGAATCGTAAAAAAGAAACTTCATTTCAACTTCCTGGTCTATCAAGAGGGCAAAACGATGCCTGAATTTGCTCTGAGCTTCCCTATTATTCGTGTATCTTGACGTGTTGCCATTGCCTGAAATTCATATTCAGCTTGCTGTATGCACTGATTGAAGTTAATGAACTCATCTGAACGTATTTTGCTTAAAGAAAGAACCAGTCATTTGCTCTGTGGGTAGAGTAAGAAAAGGCAGTGGCATTGGCCTTTATGCAACCCAGCTGAGAATAATGATGTCTGGTCTGGGCTGAGACCACATGCCAGCACCTTGAGCCATTCATTCCGGACAGCTGTGTGTTCTGGCTGTGCTTCCGCCCTGGCACACATTGGAATCACCTGGTTGGCAGCACTAACTGTACCGGTGCTGGGCCTTACTCCAGACCCACTGACGCACAATCTCTGAAGGTGGATCTCAGCCATCAGTTTTTTTATATTGGCTGGGCATAGTGACTCACACCTGTAATCCTAGCACTTTTGGAGGCCAAGGCGGGAGGATCACTTGAGCCCAGGAATTTAAGACCAGCCGAGGCAACATAATGAGGCTCTGTCTCTACCAAAAAAAAAAAAAAAAAAAATTAGCTGGGCATGGTGGCGCACGCCTGTAGTCCCAACTACTTGGGAGGCTGAGGTGGAAGGACCACTTGAATCTGGGAGTTTGAGGCTGCAGTGAACTGTGATAGCAGCACTGAACTCCAGCCTGGGCAACAAAGCAAGCCCTTATCTCAAAAATAAAAAATAGGGAGGTCGAGGCGGGTGGATCACGAGGTCAGGAGATCGAGACCATCCTGGCTAACACCGTAAAACCCCGTCTCTACTAAAAATATAAAAAATTAGCCGGGCTTGGTGGCCGGCACCTGTAGTCCCAGCTACTCGGGAGGCTGAGGCGGGAGAATGGCGTGAACCCAGGAGGCAGAGCTTGCAGTGAGCCGAGATCTCGCCACTGCACTCCAGCCTGGGCGACAGAGCGAGACTCTGTCTCAATAAATAAATAAATAAATAAATAAATAAATAATAAAAAGTGCCTACATGTGTGCAGCAGGTGTTGAGAAGACCTGACCCTGAGGAAAGATGCTACATGCCTGAGTTGAAACTAAATTCAAATTACAGCTCATTGGCTGGGCATGGTGGCTCATGCCTATAATCCCAGTACTTTGGGAGGCCAAGGTGGGCAGATCACCTAAGGTCAGGAGTTCAAGACTAGCCTGGTCAACATGGTGAAACCTCGTTTCTACTAAAAACACAATACAAAAATTAGCCGGGCATGGTGATGAGCACCTGTAATTCCAGCTACTTGGGGGGCTGAAGCAGGAGAATCGCTTGAACCTAGGAGGTGGAGGTTGCAGTGAGCCAAGATGGTGCCATTGTATTCCAGCCTGGGCGACAGAGCGAGACTCCATCTCAAAAAAAAATTACAGCTCNTAATATACATAAAATCACATAAAATGTTATTTTATTTTTCTTACTGCTACTTTTTTTTTTTCTCTTTATGGAGGTATAACTGACAAATACAAATTGTATAAATTAGGCTGTGCATGGTGGTTCATGCGGTGGGCGGATCACTTGAGGTCAGGAGTTCAAGACCAGCCTGGCTGACATGGTGAAACCTCGTTTCTACTAAAACACAATACAAAATTAGCCGGGCATGGTGATGAGCACCTGTAATTCCAGCTACTTGGGGGGCTGAAGCAGGAGAATCGCTTGAACCTAGGAGGTGGAGGTTGCAGTGAGCCAAGATGGTGCCATTGTATTCCAGCCTGGGCGACAGAGCGAGACTCCATCTCAAAAAAAAATTACAGCTCATCCTTTTTTCTTTTCTTTTTTTTTTTTTTTGAGATGGAGTCTCACTCTTGTCGCCCAGGCTGGAGTGCAGTGGCATGATCTTGGCTCACTGAAGCCTCTGACTTCCGGGTTCAAGCGATTCTTCTGCCTTATCCTCCTGAGTAGCTGGGGTTACAGGTGTCCGCCACCACCCCCAGCTAATTTTGTATTTTTAGTAGAGATGGGGTTTCACCATATTGGCCAGGCTGGTCTGAAACCCCTGACCTCAAGTGATCTGCCCCACTTGTCCTCCCAAAGTGCTGGGGTTACAGGCGTGAGCCACTGCGCCTGGCCAGCTCGTCCATTTTCTGTGTGCCTGGGCCATTCTATCCTCTTTGAGCCTCTCTTTTTTCAACTATAAAGTGAGGCATAATGGTATTAGCACCTCAAGCCTACTGTAAAGGGTCTAACGAAAGCACTTTGTCTCAGACAGTTACCAATCAATGCCTTTACCTTTTCCTCCCATTCTCTTACAGGGCATTTCCCTTTGATCCACCTTTCCAGTAAGACCTCCAATAACTTGCCAGTTTATCCCACTGTGTGGTCTAAACATGTGTATCCATGTCAGAGTTCTTTATTCCTAGCTTGTGAAAGCTGCGTTCTTGTGAGGATTACATGGGAATTTCTGGTATACACTAAAGTCTCAGGGAAAAAAACGACACCACCAGGGTGCAAGAAAGTGCTGAGGGCTTAGAGGTCAGAAGACCTGGGTATGGACCTCAGCTCTGAGATTCAGCAACTCTGCGGCTATTGTCAAGTGACCTCTCTGAACTTCACTTCATTCATCAAAATGGGGATGGCAGTATTTATGTCACAGGGCTTGTTGGAAGGGTTACAATAAAACCATATGAGTGAAAACATGCCAGGTGCGGTGGCTCAAGTCTGTAATCCCAGCACTTTGGGAGGCTGAGGCGGGCAGATCACTTGAGGTCAGGAGTTTGAGACCAGCCTGGCAAATGTGGTAAAACCCCCGTCTCTACTAAATATACAAAAATTAGCCTGGTATGGTGGTGTGCACCTGTAATCCCAGCCACTCAGAGGCTGAGGCGGGAGAATCGCTTGAACCCAGCAGGTGAAGGTTGCAGTGAGCTGAGATCCCACCACTGCACTCGAGCCTGGGCAACAGAGCAAGAATCTGTCTCAAAAAAAAAAAAAAATTATATGAGTCAAAACGTGACTGTGCTCTCCCTTCTTGTCAATCTTTGCATATTCAGAAAAGCAACTGAGCAGTTTACCTGCACCGGTTCACACTGGCCTTACACAGTCCTATGAGATGTGTGTTCCTACAACCATTCTCAAGGTCAGAGAGCACAGGGAAGATAACTTGCTCGCCCTCAATCTCACAGTGAGGAGCGAGTCAAATTAGGAAGCACAGCCAGGCAGCCCGACTTCAAAGTACTTACCCTGACAATTCTACACAGCTCCAATGCACGATGGCTGTTTGCTGGATTTTTACTGAATGAAGTAATGGGTGGATGTCCCCTGAGAGGGCCAGTCTTGGGTCTTGAGTTGGTGTCACTGCATTCTTATATAAGAGCATGGGAAGCTCTTTCATCCGGGTCCCAACTGCACCCAAGGGACAGATAATGAGATAAGGGTTTTTTAAAATACGAATGGAGTCTGCCCACGGTGGCTCATGACTGTAATCCCAGCACTTTGGGAGGCTGAGGCTGGTGGATCACTTGAGGTCAGAAATCTGAGACCAGCCTGGGCAACATGGCGAGACCTTGCCTCTATAAAAAATAGAAAAATTAGCTGGTCGTGGTGGTGGTGGCAAACACCTGTGGTCCCAGCTATTTGGGAGGCTGAAGTGGGAGGATCACCTTAGTCTGGTGAGTTTGAGCTTGCAGTGAGGCATGATTGCACCACTGCACTCCAGTCTGGACAACAGAGACCCTGTCTCAAAAACAAGCAAAGAAACAAAAAAACCACAAAAAAACCCAATGGTGGTAATAAATTAAACATAACAACAGATATCTGTATAAGTTTCCTAGGGCTGCCGTAACAAATGCCACAGACTGGATGACTTAAACAACAGAATTTTTTTTTTCTCACAGTTCTAGGGGCTAGAAGTCTGAGATTAAGGTATCAGGTTTTGGTTGGGCACGGTGGCTCACACCGGTAATCCCAGCACTTTGGGAGGCCTAGAGAGGCGGATCGCCCGAGGTCAGGAGTTCAAGACCAGCCTGGCCAACATGGTGAAATCCCATCTTTACTAAACATACAAAATTAGCCAGGCATGGTGGCACATGCCAGTAATCTCAGCTACTGGGTAGGCTGAGGCAGGAGAATTACTTGAAGTGGCAAGGCAGAGGTTGCAGTGAGCTGAGATCCCACCACTCCAGCCAGGAGTGTTCGAGACTGCAGTGAGCTATGTGTGACTGCACCACTGCACTCCAGCCTGGGCAATGGAGTAAGAATCTCAAAACAACAAAAACAAACAAACGGAAAAAAAAAAGGTATCAGGTTCTTTGGAAGATCAAGGTAGCGGGTTTGATTTCTTGCTGTGTCTTCATATAATCTTTCTCTGTGTGCACACATCCTTGCTGTCTCTTGGCGTGTCTAAATTTCCTCTTCTTTTATTTTTAAATTTTATTTATTTATTTAAGAGACAGGGTCTCACTCTGTTCCCCAGGCTGGAGTTCTGTGGTGCAATCATAGCTCACTGCGGTCTAACACTGGGCCTCAAGCGATCCTCCTGCCTCAGCCTCCTGAGTAGCTAGGACTGCAGGCACAAGCCACTGTAACCAATCAAATTTCCTCTTCTTATAAGGAGACCAGTTAAATTGGATCGGGGCCAACCTAATGGCCTCATTTTAATTTAATCATCTTTTTAACGACTCTATTCCCAAATACAGTCACATTCTGCCATATGGGGTGTTAGGGCTTCAACTTATGAATTTTACAGAACACAATTCAGCCCGTAACAATATCATTAAGTCACAATGAGTAAGGGAAGACACTTTGGCTGCAGGTAACAGAACATCTGCTGAAACTCCCTTTTAACGACCCTATCTCCAAATACAGTCACATTTTGCCATATGGGGTGTTAGGGCTTCAGTGCATGAATTTTACAGAACACAATTCAACCCGTAACAATATCATTAAGTCACAATGAGTAAGGGAAGACACTTTGGCTGTAGGTAACAGAACTTCTGCTGAAACTCTAAAGATGCTCATTTATTGCAGACATCAAGCCCTCAAGAGGTGGCGTGCTGGGTGACTCAGAAGCTCGCCTGGTAAGGGCTTCCACACTTCCAGACTCAGAAGGTTGGCTTCTCATCCTTGGCTTGTTCAGTTCTGGTTATGAATGATTGCCGTCACCCTGGAAATTATGGCCTCACATAGAGATACGCAAAAGCAGGAAGATAAGGTAGGGACAGAGGAGGCGTTTTCTTTGTAGACCTCTCATTTTATGCTGGAGGGAAACTTTTCCCAGAATCCTCTGAGCAGATTTTCTCTTGTGCCTCATTGGCTGAATCAAACTGTGTCACATGACCACCCCAACCAATCCCCGGCCAAGAGGAACAGGAGCTCATTAATTGCCTTGGACGAAACTTAATTTAATTTCCTCTGATGAACTTTAATTGCCTCCAATGAACTTTAATTTCCTCTGAGTCACCCCTGGAGTGGCATCATTGCCACCTGCATCTTGTCAAAATTCCATTAGCAAGGAAAAAGGAGGGAATGGCCTGGGGTAGGCAACTGACAGTGTCTGCTGCAGGCAGTGCATGCAACACTTGTTTTTTTGAGACAGGGTCTCACTCTATCACCCACCCAGGCTGGAGTGCAATGATGCAATCTCAACTCACTGCAGCCTCAACCTCCTACGTTCAAGTGATCCTCCTACCTCAGCCTCTTGAGTAACTGGGACAATAGGCCTGTGCCACCACTCTGGACTAATTTTTTTGTATTTTGTAGAGATGGTGTTTTGCCATATTGCCCAGGCAATTGGGCAAATGGTCCCAAACCCCTGAGCTCAAGTGATCCACTTGCCTTGGCCTCCCAAAGTGTTGAGATTACAGGCATGAGCCACTGAGCCTGGCCCATTCAACACATATTGATTGAGCACCTAGTATGTGCTGGAAATGTAGCACTGAACAAAACAAATCTGTGCCTTTTTGGACCTGACACCTACCATACACCAAGCTGTGAGGGAATGGAGGTGATTAATGAGACCTAGTCTCTGCCTTTTTTGGCTCCCATGATGCTCTTTTTGTTTGGAGGCTGAGGCTGGATATATATTTCCCAAAGGGAAAGGGGTTTCATAGTGGTTTGCAGGGCTGCCTTCATGTTGAAAACCCATTGACATGAAGCAGCAGCTGCTCTGCCCCTCAAAAGCTTTGGCATTGCTCTGAATCCATGGAGGCCTGACCCTTGTGTTCTGTTGTTTTCACTAATATGGGGAGAATGGGATGAGGGGTTGGTTCCAGTAGGAGCTGTCTTGTGGCCTGCTCTCCTCCAGCCTCTGATCTGAATGCTTGCATGTGCTAGGTACTGTGCTAAGTGTTCTAGTAGCAGTCTTTCTTTTAATCCCTCCACATCCCTAGAAGGATGTCACTAGCATCTTATTTTTATAGTCTCAAAGATGTGGAGTAACTTGATGTAGGTCAACAGCTGATCAGTACATGTTCTTCCCCACAAAACTGTAATGCTTCCCACCTTTCAGAGCTGCTGGCTGTGGAAGACCTAGGAGAGCAAAGGTGAGTGTTTCATAGACAATTTCTATAATGCATTCACTGCCTTAAAACGTGACTGAAAACTGGCCAGTGCATAAGAGAACAGGGGCAATGGCAATGTAGAGGGAAATGGCACATCTTATTTAAGAGTTTTGGTTATTTATTGCTGTGTAACATCCCACTCCAAAAGGTAGTGGCTTAAAACAGCAATCATTCCTACGCTCTCTAAGTTCTGCAGGTTGAGTGGGCTCAGCTGGGCGGTTCTTCTGCTTTCATTGCTCAGGGTTCCTTATATGGTTGCTGGAAGTTGAGTAGGATGTTAGAGGGGCTGGGCCTTGGCCTCGCTTTCTCTCTGTGAGATCTTTCCAGCACAGTAACCAAACTTTTTATAATACATAACATCAAAAGTTTCCCAAAGGTGAATGACACAAAAGAGAGGAAGCAGAAGTTGCCAATACCTTTTAAGACTACACCAGAACTGACATAGTTTAGCTTCCACTACCTTCTATTGGTTAGAGCCAATCGCAGGGCCGGCAAAAATTCCATGAGGAGGAACCACTCAAGGTTGTGACTATAGGGTCTGGGCTATGTGGTCCCTTTGAGGCCATCTTTGGAAACTAGCTACCCCGACAATCACATTTGCATTTGGGTTTCAGTTCTTCCATTTACAAATTAAATGTCTGAACCACGTACTTAAATCTCAGACCCTCAGTTTCCTGATCTCTAAAAGGGAAATTATAACATCTGCCTCATTGAGTGGCTACAAAGTTTAAATTAAACAATGTAAAACTGTGTATGTCACAAAGTGCTTAAAATACAGTAGACACTCAGAGCATTCTTTCTCCCTTTCTTGAGAAAGACAGAAAAACTGGAATGGCCTGTCAATATAATACTCAAACATATTAATTTTGAGTTACTTGCATGCAGTTGAAAAATAGAAACCAGTACATAGGAATGTTGGAATTTAAGTCTCCTTTAGCCTGGCTGTGAAGTCATGTACACACACAGTAAGTAATAATTAGTTGCCTAGACTAGCTGCTCAACAAGAGACACAGATAGGAAGTATCATAGGAGTTCTGAGGAAGGAAAGCTTGGTGATGCTGGGGAGGATTAGGAAAGAAGGCTTCCTGGAGGAGGGGGTACACAGCTGAGCCCTTGAGAGTGGGAAGTATTTGAATGGGGATGGAGGAGGGTGTGGCCTTTCCAGGCAGGAGGACCATTGGCCATTTATTGAGAGCTTTGTATATGCCAGACCCTCTTCTAACTCTTTTACGCATATGAATCCGTGTCCTTCTCACAATAATCCTGAGTTTAGGTGATTTTGCCCCATTTTAAAAATAAGGAAAGTGAGGCACAGAGAAGCTAAGAAACTTGCTCAGTATCCCTGAGCTGGGCTTTGAATCACGGTAGCCTGGCTCTAGAATCTGTATTTGCAGCCATGTTCATCTCCACTACCTGGAGCTGGTAGGTGGTTTAAGGATTGCACTGTGCAGCATTTCTAAGAATATGACCTTTATACTAGAGGCAATAGCATCCTAGGAGAAGATGTTCAATGAAGCTATTCATGTGACAGTTTAGCTGTGCTGTTCAACACAGTAGCTGCTAAGCAATTAACAATTGCTAAGTTGATTGCAATGAAGTTAAATGAAAAAGTGAGTTCCTCATTCACAGTAGCCACATTTCAAGGGCTCTGTGACCCTGTATGGTTGGTGGCTGTTATATTGGACAGTGCCGTCACAGAACATTTCCATAATCACAGAAAGTTCTTTTGGCAGTGCTGAGTTACCAGAACTGTTAAGATGGCATTTATAGGTGACCAAGGGAGGCCGAGGCAGTTATGGCTGGATGGAAAGCCAGTTGAGAGGGTGCAATGTCAGGGAAGCCCATGGCTGACAATGGTAAAAATGTAAATTAGTCCATGCATCTTCGTTCATCTGTTCTGCAAGTATGGAACACAGCATGCTTGGCAACAGAGGAAGGTATGGGACATCGTACAAGGCTGGAGGAGCATAGTGGAGAGTGGACATCACAGAAAGACTAATGTTTGCTCCAAGACCTGAAGGATTGCTAGGCACTGGCCATGTGGAGAAGACAAGAAGAGCGTTCCTACTAGCAGAAACTGCTTGTGCCCAGACTCAAGATATCACATGGGGTGGCCGCTACACAAATTGCTCTGGATTGTGGGAGGGAGAGCTGTGCGTTGTGTAGGGCTATGGTGGGAGAGAAGCAAGACAGGTGAGAGCAGAAGAGAGAGGGAGGGAGGGAATAGGAAAATATCCAACAGATTGGTGGGAGTGGAGGTGCGAGTTGCTGAGAGGAAACTGGGAAGAAAATTGGAGCATAGAGGGAGAAAGTCTGCACTGCACAGAGGCTTTGGGAAGAAACACAGAGCAAGGTCTACATTGCAAGGAGGTCTGCATTGCATGGAGGCCTTTACCAACAGACCCCTCCTGGCATTGGTGTCGGGTTGGAGATCTCCTGGCTTCCTCACAAGGCACACCTGTTTGCACAAGTTGACAGTGCTGCTTCTGTAGCAATCCAGAGATGGCAGAATTGGGTTTGCTTTGGGAGGGTAGAAGGCTGGGTGGTGAATCACACACAGTCAGCCCTTGGGAGGCTCTAAATTACTCTCAGAGGAGGTAGAATGCTTTCACCTCCTCCTTTTGGGGAGAAGAAGAACATGAACTTCGGGGCTGGAGAAGGAAGGGAGTTCACATAGAGTGTGCCCCCTTCTCTGCATTTTGCACCCATCGAATCTTCTAATCCTTGCACAGGCACTGTTTGGCAGGAGCTATTATTATCCCCATCTTATGGATGAAGCAGCAGAAGCTTGGTGAGGTGAGAGATCGTGCGATATGTGGCGAGGGTGGGAGATTTGACCATGGGATCCTCTTCCTTGAGTGATTTTGGGAAGGGGCAGGGAAGAGGTGTCTCTCCTTCCCTGAGGCCACTTGTCCCACCCATAGGATGGGTGGAGCCTATAGAACAGTCATAAGGTTAAGAAATAAAAGCTGAGTTCAAAAAGTTTTCATGCTATTAAAAACACAACAGCCTTATTTTGCAATTATATATCTCCGGTTACAAAATGATTACCTAACATTAGTTAATATTAACCTTTTGGAGATAATAGTATCATATTTAAATTGCTTTGCAATTATTCAATTAAGTTCGCTTCTAAATGGTGCCTCTAATTAGCCAGGGTGATAAGTTGACCAGATAACACTGAGATCTTTGAAATCTTAGGTAGCAGAGTTCAGAGTGACAGCCAAAGTCCCCACAAAGGTGGCAGCTGCTGTCCCCACAAAGGGAAAACAGCATGGGGAACCAGACAGCCTCCGTCAGGCTCCTGGAGGCAAAACTTCATTGGGTGCAGTGGCTCACGCCTGTAATCCCAGCACTTTGGGAGGGTGAGACAGGCAGATCACCTGAGGTCAGGAGTTCGAGACCAGCCTGGAGAACATGGTGAAACCCTGTATCTACTAAAAATACAAAAATTAGCTGGGTGTAGTGGCGGGCACCTGTAATCCCAGCTACTTGGGAGGCTGAGGCAGGATAACTGCTTGAACCTGAGAGGCAGAGGTTGTAGTGAGCCAAGATCTTGCCATTGCACTCCAGCCTGGGCAACAAGAACAAAACTCCATCTCCAACAACAATAACAACAAACAACAACAACGACAACAACAACAAAAAACCTTCGCCACTTAACAAAAGACCACAAATTATGCCATCAATATTTAAGAAGATTCATTAATTGTGCAATTCTACAGAGCAGTTAAGACTAGTGTCATGTGGAGTGTTAGAGACAGAAAACTGGAGAATCGTATCTCCTGACCTCAGTGAGTTCAAAGTCTAACAAGGAAGATGAGAAGGCAAATAACAATTATAAGTGCTATAACTTATATAGCACTAATATCCCATGCGTAGGAGGAAGAATTGATAAGATTGAAATATAGAAGGCATTGCTGATAAATAAATACATAAAAATAAATTATTCTGATGTGTGAGCTGGAAAACCAAATTTCCACCATGTATGTAATTAGGGTTCAATCAAGGATGCTTGACAAAAATTCAATTTAAAAAATAACTATTGAGGCTGGGTGCAGTGACTCACAGCTTTAATCCCAGCACTCTGTGAGGCTGAGGCAAGAGGATTGCTTGAGCCCAGGAGTTCAAGATCAGCCTGAGCAATATAGCAAGACCTCCATTTCTACAAAAACTTTAAAAAAAAAATTGGCTGGGGCTGGCTGGGCGTGGTGGCTCACACCTGTAATCCCAGCACTTTGGGAGGCCGAGGCAGGCAGATCATGAGGTCGGGAGATCAAGAACATCCTGGCTAACATGGTGAAACTCTATCTCTACTAAAACTACAAAAAATTAGCCAGGTGTGGTGGCGGGCACCTGTAGTACCAGCTACTTAGGAGACTGAGGCAGGAGAATGGCATGAACCCAGGAGGTGGAGCTTGCAGTGAGCCGAGCTCTCACCACTGCACCCCAGCCTGGGTGACAGAGTGAGACTCTGTTTCAAAAAAAAAAGAAAAAAAAATTAGCTGGGACTGGTGTGGTGGCTCACGCCTGTAGTACCAGCACTTTGGGAGGCAGAAGTGGATAGATCACTTGAGGCCAGGAGTTTGAGACCAGCCTGGCCAACATGGTGAAACCCCGCCTCTTTAAAAAATGCAAAAATTAACCAGGCATGGTGGTATGCACCTATAGTCCCAGCTACTTGGGAGGCTGAGTCAGAGAATTGCTTGA
Organism: Rhinopithecus bieti; assembly: GCF_001698545.2. NCBI lineage: Eukaryota > Metazoa > Chordata > Mammalia > Primates > Cercopithecidae > Rhinopithecus > Rhinopithecus bieti. The sequence continues at coordinate 829,359 of NW_016809016.1, forward strand.
ACCTGAGAGGTGGAGGATGCAGTGAGACAAGATCATGCCATTGCACTCCAGCCTGGGCAACAGAGTGAGATGGTCTCAAAAAAAAAAAAAATTAGCTGGGTATGGTGACACATGCCTGTAGTCGCTGCTACTTGGGAGGCGGAGGTGGGAGGATTGTTTGAGCCCAGGAGTTTGAGGCTGCAGTGAGCTATGATCACACCACTGCACTCCATGTTTGCTCTGGGCAACAGAGCAAAACCCTGTCTCAAAACGAAACAAAACAGAAAACCAAACTATCAGGTCCTGATATTTCTACCTCCTAAATAATCTTTCAGATTGGTCCGCTCTCCTCCAGCCACCAGCCACTGTCATTATTTTTAACCTCTGGGAACAGGTCTGTGAGGCCTCCCTACCTCCAGTCCCCTCCAGTCCACCTTTGCTGCTGCTACTAGGTGACCTGGCTAAAATTGGAACCTGATGATGTCATGTTCCTGTTGAAATCCAGATTAGCATAGTGCCTTTCACAGAATAGATGTTTAACAAATATTTATGGAATGAATAAGTGAGCAAAGGCATGGCATGTGGCCTCATTGTGCTGCGCAGGCATGGCATTCGTGTGCTAGGGCTGCCATCACAAAGTACTGCTGGGTCCTGGGTCCTCTGAGGTTTCGAGGGGAGGATCCTTCCTTGCCTCTTCCAGTTTCTTGTGGCTGCCACTCTTGACTTGGAGCCATGTCCCTTGACTTGCTTATCACTCCAACCTTTGTCTCCATCTTCACATAACATCCCCCGCTGCCCCCTGTTCTCTGTGTCGATTTCCCTCTTCCTGTAAGGACACCAGACAGTGCCTTAGGGCCCACCCTAATGCACTCATCTTAACTTGGTTGTTTCTGCAAAGACCCTATTTCCAAATGAAGTCACATTCGAAGGTGCCAGGGATTAGGACTTTAATGTGTCTTTTTGAGATTAATGTTAAACCAATTGTCATCAAGCAACATACTTTTAAAATGGGAACAGAAAAGGCTAGAGGTGAATTTATTTTTACAGCCAAGTTCTTATTGTTTCTCTTGTACTCTATATGACTTGCTTTTTTTTTTTAAAGCTTGCTGTCACCTTTAAATGGTACTAAAATGGAAGTACATTAAACTGCTATTAGGGCACAGAAGACGTGGTAATTAACTACAGTAGGACACGAGAAACCTTCAGAGAATGGGTTGGGCCGCGGGCGGTGGCTCACGATTGTAATCCCAACACCTTGGGAGGCTGAGGCAGGCGGATCGCTTGAGGTCAGGAGTTCAAGACCAGCCTGGCCAACATGGCAAAAGCTCATCTTTACTACAAATACAAAAATTAGCTGGGTATGGTGTCGCAGGCCTGTAATCCCAGCTACTCCGGAGGCTGAGGCAGGAGAATCACTTGAATCCGAAAGGCGGTGGCTGCAGTGGGCCAAGATTGTGCCGTTGCACTCCAGCCTGGGTGACAGAGCAAGACTGTCTCAAAAAAAAAAAAAGAGAGAAGAGACTGACAATTGAACAATTCTAGAAAAAGGGCGGAAGTGTATAAGCAAGTGTACAAAAGAAAGCACTCCCAATACGGGGAACAGCATGTGTGAGAGTGTGGTGGTGTGACCAGGCACAGAGGGCCGCTCGGTGGAAAATACCTGGGGTGGTTGTAGCTTCTGTTGGTTCTGGGGCACTGAAATAAAGCTTTGGATGGCAGGGTGCGGTGGCTCACACCTGTAATCCCAGCACTTTGGGAGGCCGAGGCAGGCAGATCACTTGAGGCTGGGAGTTTGAGACCAGCCTGGCCAACATGGTGAAACCCCATCTCTATTACAAATACAAAAATTAGCTGGGCTTCATGGCCCACACTTGTAATCCTACCTACTCAAGGGGCTGAGGCATGAGAATCACTTGAACCCAGGAGGCGGAGGTTGCAGTGAGCCAAGATCACGCCACTGCACTCCAGCCTGGGCAATAGAACGAGACTCCGTCTCAAAATATATATGTGTATATATATATATATAGGGTTTTGGCATTCTGGACCTCTCCCTGAGACAATCATTCTACCTGCTCTCCCCCAAACTCCAACCTCTACCTCTGCCCCATTCTGTATGGCTAATCCTGCAAGATCCAGGTAACAGCCACCCTGTGAAAGCAAGCAACTAACATACATGAAATAACTTAACTGTACATCTTAAAATAAAAGGGTGTAATTGGATTGTTTCTAATTCACATGATAAATGCTTGGGATGGATACACCATTCTCTATGATGTGCTTATTTCACATTACATGCCCTATCAAAACATCTCATGTACCCCAGAAATATACACACCTACTATGTACCCACAAAAATTAAAAATTAAAATAAATGAAGAAATATACGTGAGCTAACCTGTAGGGTTCATCTACACACGTTTTGAAAAATCAAGAGAAGGGCCAGGTGTGGTGCCTCACCCCTGGAATCCCAGTGCTGGGAGGATCGCTTGAGCCCAGGAGTTTGAAACCAGCCCAGGCAACACAGTGAGACTCCCGTCTCTAAAAAATAAATTTTTTGAAATTAGCTCTGCGTGGTGGCACATGCCTGTAGTCCCAGCTACTCAGGAGGCTGAGGCAGGAGGGTCACTTGAGTCCAGGAGTTTGAGACTGCAGTGTGCTGTCATCATGCCACTGCCCTCCAGCTTGGGTGTGAGTGTGAGACCCCATCTCTACAAAATAAAACAAAATGACGTTTAAAAGTAATAAAATAAATCAATAAATAATCAAGAGTTCATCATTTCAACGACTGGGGTTGTTATCAGTTGCTCAAAGATGGTCTCCAGGTACAGAATTGAAGCCATCAGGACAGCAGCCAGGACCCCAGGACCCCACTTGGCTGTGCGAGGGTACGTCCTGGGATTTCATCTACCAGTCTTAGTCTTCAGGAGGGATCGGTCACATGAGCAATGTAAAGATAATTACTTTGGTTTAAATAGGACATTGAGTCTACAACAAGAATCATGAAGACATTCACCCCTGTGGTCCAGCTGCCCTCGTCCTGGAAATATGTCCGTCTAGGCCTGGGTTCCCCCAGAAGTAGAATTCAATCACAAGAAGTTTATTCGGGAGGTTGTAATGGTTAATTTTACGTGTCAACTTGACTGGGCTAAGGGATTCTCCAGAGAGCTGGTAAAACAGTATGTCTGGATGTGTCTGTGAGGAAGTTCCAGAAAAGATTGGCTTTTGGATCAGTGGACTGAGAAAGGCAGACCCACCCGCCCCAGTGTGGGTGGGTATCATGGAGGACCTGAGTAGAACAAAAAATGAGCTGGGACATCTGTTTCTCCTGCCTTTGGACATCAGAGCTCCTGGTTCCGGGGCCTTGAGACTTGGAGGGGGAGTTAGTTCAGTGGCTTTTTCGGTTCTCCAGGTTGCAGACAGGAGATTGTTGGATCATAATCACGTGAGCCAATTCCCATCAAAAATCTCCTCATGTATCTATCTATCTATCTATCTATCTATCTATCTATCTATCTATCTATCATCTACTTTTAAATTGCTTTTGTTGTTTATTGTTTTAATTTTTTCTTTTATTACTATATATCTATCTTTTTTCTTTTGGTTGTTGTTATTATTGTTGTTTTTAATTAATTAATTTTTTGAGACAGAGTCTCATCTGTCACTCAGGCTGGAGTGCAATGGTGCGATCTTGGCTCACTGCAGTGAAGGGATGGGCTGCCCCTCCACACCTGTGGGCGTTTCTTATCTGGTGGAACGAGAGACTTGAGAAAAGAAATGAGACACAGAAACGAAGTATAGAGAAAGAAAAAGTTGGCCCAGGGGACCAGCGCTCAGCATGCAGAGGACCCACGCCCTACCGGTCTCTGAGTTCCCTCAGTATTTATTGATCATTATCTTTACCATCTTAGAAAAAGGGAACTGGCAGGATAATAGGATCATCATAGGGAGAAGGTCAGCAGTAAGACATGTGAGTAAAGATCTCTGTGACATAAGTTTAAGGAAAAGTGCTGTGCCTTGATATGCATATGCAAACATCTCCATAAACCTTTTAGTGCATAAAGAGAAGCATTGCGCTAGCAAGTCCCACCTTTCGCCCTAAGGCGGTTTTCTTCTTTCTCAGTAAACAGAACATACAATCGGGTTTTACACCAAAACACCGAGATGTTCCATTGCCCAGGGACGGGCAGGAGACAGATGCTTTTCTCTATCTCAACTGCCAAAAGGCCTTCTTTCCTCTTATACTACTCCTCCTCAGCACAGACCCTTCACGGGTGTCAGGCTGCAGGACGATCAGGTCTTTCCCTTCCCACGAGGCCATATTTCAGACTCTCACATGGGGAGAAACCTTGGACAATACCTAGCTTTCCTAGGCAGAGGTCCCTCCGACGTTTGGCAGTGTACCTGTCCCTGGGTGCTTGAGATTAAGGGAATGGTGATGACTTTTCACAAGCATACTGCCTTCAGGCACTTGTTTAACAAAGCACACCCTGCACAGCCCAAAATCTGTTAAACCTTGAGTCACCCACAGCACATGTCTCTTGCAAGGACAAGGTTGGGAGTAGGGTCACAGATTAACAGTGAAAGAGATCAAATGAAAAAAACTAAAAGGCAGAAATGAAGTCCACAGGTAAACAGCCCGGGCGGCGCCCTGAGCCTAGTTAAAGATCGACCCCGGACCTAACCGATTAGGTTAGCTATAGACTCCAGACATTGTAAGGACAAACGTTGTGAAAGTCTCTGTCCTGCTCTAATTACCGGTGTCTGCCACATATCTTAGTCCTGGGCCCAGTACAAACACAATCCTCTATTTTGCCCCAACTTCCTGAGCCCAACACAAACACATCCCCCCCGACACACACATCTCAGAAACACCACCTAGAGAGTCCCTGATAAGGTCACAACCATTTGTAGTTTTACTAAATGCGTGGGAACAAATAGAAAACTGTTAATTGTATAACTTAAAATATTAACCAATTACCAGTTGTGATGCTGCAACCAAAAGAATTCCTTTGTACTTCTGTAACCTTACATATCCTGTATGCATCGGGCTATAAAAAGCGGGCACATGCATCATTCGGGGCCCTCTTGTATGTTGTAGAACGGAGGGACCAAGTTCGAACTTGCATTAAAGATCCTTGCCGCTTGGCTTTGACTCTGGACTCTGGTGGTCTTCTTCGGGGAACAAACGGTCTGGGCATAACA
>NW_016809016.1:835302-848371 GCF_001698545.2 Rhinopithecus bieti
AGAAGATGTTAACAATACATTCTCAAGCCTATCACCATCATGAGCAACTGAAACTCAGTCTGGCTGGGGGTCTCCTGGAGCCGGTGGGAACACACTTCAGAGTTATCTTCAGGAGTCGGGGTATTGATTCACCAATTCTGCTCAGTCAAGGTTGAGAGTTTCTCCTGAGAGGTGCTAAATTCCAGGCACTTCCATCCTGTCCCACATATGCAGAGGGAGGCAGAGCCACAGGTGCCTGCATGGCAGGTTTGTGGGTTAGGCAGGTTTGTGGGTTAGGGTGAGCACTGACAGTGTCTGCTACAGTCCTCAAAAGATGCCTCAGCCCAGGCTAAAGCATGCGTGCAAGAAGATGTTCGAAGTTGTGTTGACTAGAATAGCAAAACCAAACAAATGAGAAACAGATGACTAAAACCCACACGTGTCCAGCAAGATGGGAATGATTTAGCAATGTCCAGTCAGTAAAAGGAGGCTCTGCCACCACCGTGTCAATTTCAAAGCCCATTAGCAACATGGAAAAGCCTTCCTGTCTAATGCTAAGCAGGAAATGCTTATGAACTAATCACAGACACTACAGTTGTGCCTGGGAAAACACCTGTCTTCAAGGGAACAAGGTGTACGAAGGAACCCTGAAGAAATAAAAATGTGTTGGGGTAATGGAACCATGAGAATTCTTCTGTGATGTCCTCTTTATGATCTAAGGGAGAACCAAGATTAAATATGATTGATAAGGCTGCCAATTCCTACAGAGAAATATACTCCCCTTCTCCTGCCAGGGCTTCCCGGATTCCCTCCCAGATAGACTCCTTGAGGCTGTGCATGACGGCTCACACCTGTAATCCCAGCACTTTGGGAGATGGAGGCAGGCAGATCATTTGAGGCCGGGAGTTCAAGACCGGCCTAGTTAACGTGGTGAAACTCCATCTCTACTAAAAATACTAAAATTAGCCGGACGTGGTGGCGTGTGCCTATAATCCCAGCTACTCAGGAGGTTAAGGCAGGATAATTGCTTGAACCCAGGAGACGGAGGCTGTAATGAGCCAAGTCGGTGACACTGCAATCCAGCCTGGGTGACAGAGTGAGACTCTGTCTCAAAAAGAAAGAAACAAAACCCCAAAACATATACATAACATAACATATACATAATACATATACATATACATATACATACACATATACATAACATATACATACACATAACATATACATATACATAAACATATACATATACATAAACATAATACATATACATATACATAACATATACATATACATAAACATAATACATATACATATACATATACATATACATAAACAACATATACATATACATATATATAATACATATACATATACAAAACATATACATATACATAATACATATACATATACATAACATATACATATACATAATACATATACATATACATAACATATACATATACATATACATAACACAAACATATACATATACATATACATATACATAACACAAACATATACATATACATATACATATACATAACACAAACATATACATATACATATACATATACATAACACAAACATATACATATACATATACATAACACAAACATATACATAAACATAATACATATACATAACATATACATATACATATACATATACATAACATATACATATACATAATACATATACATATACATAACATATACATATACATATACATAACACGAACATATACATATACATATACATATACATAACACTACATAACATATACATATACATATACATAACACAAACATATACATATACATATACATATACATAACACAAACATATACATAAACATAATACATATACATATACATAACATATATATATACATAAACACAATACATATACATAACATATACATATACATAAACACAATACATATACATATACATAACATATACATATACATATACCTATACATGTACATATACATAAACAACACATATACATATACATAACACAAACATATACATAAACATAATACATATACATATACATAACATATACATATACATAAACATAATACATATACATAACATATACATATACATAAACATAATACATATACATATACATAAACATAATACATATACATATACATAATACATATAAATAAACATTACATATACATATACATAAACATATACATAAACATAATAACATATACATATACATAACATAAACATATACATAAACATATGCTTGCTCTTAATCTTGCTCTCAGTTGGCTTCTGAGGGACCCAAAGTAAGATGGGACTCTTCCCCAGATGGGAATGTCTGGGCCGCAAGGCATAACTATCTTTATGGTTCTTTTTATGGACTCAATGCCTTATTTTTATTTTTTTATTTTTTGACCCGGAGTTTCGCTCTTGTTGCCCAGGCTGGAGTGCAATGGTACGATTTTGGCTTACTGCAACCTCCGCCTCCCAGTTCAAGCAATTCTCCTGCCTCAGCCTTCCGAGTAGCTGGGATTACAGGCGTCCGCCACCATGCCTGGCTAATTTTGTGTTTTTAGTAGAGATGGGGTTTCTCCACCTTGGTCAGGCTGAGTCTCAAACTCCTCACCTCAGGTGATCCGCCCGCCTCGGCCTCCCAAAGTGCTGGGATTACAGGCATAAGCCACCGCGCCCGGCCTCAATGCCTTATTTAAACCAAACTTGCTGTCTTTCTGTTTTCATGTTGTTGATCCCACTTGGAGGCTCAGGCAGCTGGATCAGATCATTGGAAATATGCTCACAGGGTCCAGCCATGTCCTGACTACTTTCAGTGGAGCTTCATGCACACAGAGGTTAAGGGACATTGGGAGCTGACATCAACAAGAACACTTGCCCGGGAGCCTGCAGTTTATCAGAATGTAAAGAATGTGAACATGGAATTTAGCCTGCAGATTTGCATTTGTTATCAAATGTCCCCAAGCAAGTTCCATTAGGGACATAAATTAAGCCTTTACCCTTTACATTATCACTGCGTGTGACTTTCCACATAGTTTTCGAAGGAAAGTTATTAGAAGGTTGACCTCTAGAGATAACAGGCCTGTTCTGCTCAGCCTGTGTTCCAGCCTGACTCAGCAACGATCCTGCATCCTATCCCGGGCTCTAGCCCTTCCCCATTATCTGTCTGGCAGATCACTCCAGAAGGATTGCGTGGTTTCTAGGAAAATGACAGAGGCAACAGGGTAATCTCCAGGGACCTGGGAGATAGCGCCAGGTTGGCAAATGTTTCTTGAGTCTTATTATGAGCCAGACGTGGGATAGACAGAGATTAAGAGATGTCCCTTCTCTAAGAAATTCACAGAGTAAAACAACCCAAATGTCTATCAACTGATGATAGATAAAATGTGGTTTATCCATAGGATGGGATATAATTCAGCCATAAAAAGGAGTGAAGTACATGCTACAACGTGGATGAAACTTGAAAACATGATGCTAAGTGAAAGTAGCCAAACACAGAAGTCCACATATTGTATGACTCCATTTAGGTGAAACGTCCAGAATAGGCAAATCCATAGAGTCAGAAAATAGATTAGAGATACAAAAATTAGCCAGGCGTGCTGGCATGCACCTGTAATCTCAGCTACTTGGGAGGCTGAGGCTTGAGAATCACTTGAATCCAGGAAGTGGAGGTTGCAGTGAACCGAGATCGAGCCACTGCACTCCAGCCTGGATGACAGAGCAAGACTCTGCCTCAAAAAAAAAAAAAAAAAAGATCAGAGGTTAGAAGTAGTCAGGGGATAGAGGAGGGACAATGGGGAGAAAGAAATAGTGACTTATGTCAGAGCCAGTTAACAACTTAAACCCAAATATTAGACAACTGCGTTCTCTAACGTCTCTGGCTGGAGGAATGCTAGACCTGACACCTTTTCTGAACACTGCAGGGTCTCACCACTTTGCAAGGCTCCCTCTGTAACCTCAGATCACTAATTTCTTATGCAGACCACATCATCCAACTCTGGGCTTTTTTTTTTTTCTTTTTTCTTTTTTTTGACAGAGTGTCATTCTGTCACCCAGGTTGGAGTTCAGTGGCATTATCTCGGCTCACTGCAACCTCTACCTCCCAGGTTCAAGCGATTCTCCTTCCTCAGCCTTCCTAGTAGCTGGGATCACAGGCACATGCAACCATGCCTAGTTAATTTTTTGTATTTTCAGTAGAGATGGGGTTTCGCCATGTTGGCCAGGCTGGTCTTGAACTCCAGACCTCAGGGTGATCCACCCGCCTTGGCCTCCCAGAGTGTTGGGATTATAGGTGTGACTTATCTCGCCCAGCTCTTGTATGTGTTTTTTGTTTGTTTGTTTGTTTGTGGCTGTTTTGTTTTGTTTTGTTTTGTTTTTTTGAGATGGAGTTTCACTCTTGTTGCCCAGGCTGGAGTGCAATGGCGTGATCTCAGCTCACTGTAACCTCTGCCTCCCAGGTTCAAACAATTCTCCTGCCTCAGCTGCCCAAGCAGCTGGCATTACAGGTATGCACAACCATGCCCAACTAATTTTTTGTGTTTTGAGTAGAGACCAGTTTTCACCATGTTGGCCAGGCTGGTTTTGAACTCCTGAGCTTAAGTGATCCACCCGCCTGGGCCTCCCAAAGTGCTGGGATCGCAGGTGTGAGCCACTGCGCCCAGCCTCTTGAATGATTTTTATGAGCTACATTATACACATACAAATAAATTTTAGATATGTTTTCATGCAAATGGGATTGAACTATATGCAATATCTCATACTTTGCTTTTAATATTAACAAAAATCTCTCCAGGTGCAGTGGCTCACGCCTGTAATCCTAGCACTTTGGGAGGCCGAGGTGGGTGGATTGCCTTAGTTCAGGAGTTCAAGGCCATCCTGGGCAACTTGGTGAAACCCCATCCCTACTAAAATACAAAAAATTAGCAGGGCGTGGTGGTGCGCATCTGTCGTCCCAGCTACCCGGGAGGCTGAGGCACGAGAATTGCTTGAACCCAGGAGGCAGAGGTTGCAGTGAGCCGAGATGGCGCTATTGTACTCCAGCCCGGGCAACAGAGCAAGATCTCTGTCTCAAAACAAAGAAACAAAAATCTTAGGGGTCCTTCCAAATTTGTAGAGGAAGAATTTGTTCATTTTGAAAGTGGTTATATATGATAGACCATGTTTTGTGAACCCATTTCCTATCAATGGACATCTAGATTGTTTCCAATTTTTCCTTTTTAATAAATTCTGTCAAGAATAACCTTATTCATATGACATTTCACACATGTATGAATTTACCTGTTGGTATAATTCCTAGATGGGCAACTGCTACATTATAGAGTTTGTGCTTTTAAATTTTTTGTAGATATTATCACATTGCCCACAATAGAGATTGTACCAATTTACCATCAGCAAGCGGAGACAAAGCCTGTTTCCCCACATTTGGGGAGATGTGTTTGGAAATACTGTCGGAGGCCAGACCATACTAAGGCTTGTATACAAAGTTAAGAAATTTGAACTTGATCCATGGAAACCCACGGGAGGGTGTGAGTAGTGGCTAAGGATGGTCAGTTCTGAGCTTTGAGTGAAAGCTGATTTTCGTGATGACATCCAATAAATTTTTAGGGGATTTTTATTCTCCGGAAGGCATGCGTGATGAATAGTGTAATGAATCAGGGAGGGGACCAGATATCCATTAGGGTTTCAGCCATGCTGGGGAGAGAATGGGGATCATTTGGGCACAGCTGCCAGTCGGCACAATGGGCTTGAATATAAAAGCAACTTGGTTTCTTTACCATCTTCCTGCCTTCCTGCCATTCTCTAACCTTCCTGCCATTTTTCTTTTATCACACGCTTCCCACATGCTGATGGCTTTGCACGAAACATACAGCCTTCAGGGTAATGACATAAAACCAACAGCAAGGACTTTTTATCCACCGCTAACAGTTGACTGAAAGATAAGCAGACAGGTGATATAGCAACTTTATCTTTCCCGAGAAGACCATTTGACAAATTAATAGGCATTGGAGCAGGCATTGAACAAAGAGCTGGGTGACGCAAAAATGCAGACACTGTCAAGCTGAGCCTTTTGTTTCTTCAACAAAAGGTAGCTGCCATTATTTGATGCACAGACAGAAGGGAAGATGGATGATGGGTGGATGTGAGGGCACCCGTATATGAAAGTCCCAAGAGTGAGCTCCATCCAGAGGCCCCAGCAGTGGTTCAAGCATGAGTGCAGTGGGCTTGGTACTCCTGGTGCTTGCTTGGAGGCTTAGGGCCACCACTGCTAAGCTGGAGGAGGGCAGCTTTTGCTCTAAGAGCCAGGTGGCCTTCAGAGATGCTTGCTATGAATTTGTGCCAATTGAACGCACCTTCCGTGATGCCCAGAGCTGGTGCGAGGGGCAAGGAGGCCATTTGGTCTTCATTCAGGATGAAGACACCCAGCGGTTTCTGCAGAAGCACATCTCCCAGGACAGGGAATGGTGGATTGGACTCATGTGGAACTTGGCACGGAATGGAACCATGGAAGGTAGGTGCCATGATCGCTGTGTTTTATGAGAAACTTGTGCTTGCAATTCTTGCCATCACTTCTCACCCAAAGCGACATGGAACAAATTAACGTGTCCTAATTCTTATGGTATGGATACCCTTCCCTTTGGTTGTATTGTGGATTAAATAAAATAATTCATGTCTAATGCCACCTAGCACAGAATCTGGCACATCACTGACACTCTAGAAATGCTCACTTCTTTGCCTGTTCCTAATAATAATACTCTGACCGCTTTGGTTCTTGCTAGAGTAGTGCCAGGCACTCTCCTGAGTGCTTCATGGTCACTATCATGTTGAATTCTTACAATAACAATGAGAAAAATGATTATGTCTCCTTTTTTTTTTTTGACAGAATCTCTCTGTCTCCCAGGCTGGAGTGCAGTGGCGCAATCTCGGCTCACTGCAGCCTCCGCCTCCCAGGTTCAAGTGATTCTTCTGCTTCAGCCTCCCGAGTATCTGGAATTACAGGCACATGCCACTATGCTTGGCTAATTTTTTGTATTTTTAATGGAGATGGAATTTCACCATGTTATCCAGGATGGTCTTGATCTCCTGAGCTTGTGATCCACCTGCCTCAGCCTCCTAAAGTGCTGAGATTCCAGGTGGGAGCCACTGCGCCTGGCCTTATGTCCCCATTTTACAGATGAGAAAACTGAGTCTCAGAAAATAATGACTAAGCTATTTTTTAGTGTCCCACCTGTCTTTCCTCACTTGCTGTGAGATTAAAGCAGACCAAGTGCTTAGCATAGTTCCATTAACAGTGTAATTTTAATGGTCCTGAAAGTCTTTGTCCTCCTTTATTCTCTGAAGGCTCCTTCCCCCAGCCAGTGCAGTCAGGTTTGTCATTCTCTATGAACTTACGGAGCCCTGTTCACAATTCCAAGGCAGCGCCTTTGGTGTGGCTTAAGCGGCTTAGTTGTCTGTCTCCTTCCTATACTATGAACCCTTCAAGGAAAAACCATACTCTGGACATTTTTGTTTTCCCAGTACCTAGACACAATTGAGAATGGAAAAGGAGGCTGGGCGCAGTGGCTCACGCCTGTAATCCCAGCACTTTGGGAGGCCGAGGCAGGTGGATCACTTGAGGTCAGGAGTTCGAGACCAGACTGGCCAACATGGTGAAACCTCATCTCTACTAAACATACAAAAATTAGCTGGGCGTGGTAGCACACACTTGTGATCCCAGCTACTCAGGAGGCTGAGGCAGGAGAATCTCTTGAACCCAGGAGACAGAGGTTCCAGTGAGCCAAGATTGTGCCATTGCACTCCAGCCTGGAAAACACAGTGAGACATTGTCTCAAAAAAAAAAAAAAGAAAGAAAGAAAGAAAGAGAGTGGACAAGAAAACATTTGCATTCAAGCCTTACATGCTCACATGGACCCCACGAGGTAAGTGTGGCTACTCTCCTTTCACGGAGGAGGAAAATGAAGTCTAGAGAGAAAAGACGTGCTCAGTATGACACAGCTGGTGGTGCACCGTGGGCTGTCTACCAGTCAGAGCAATGCTAAGCCTGACTTTCCTACTGGGCACCTTGCTACCCAGAGGTTCTCTTTGCCCCATAGAAGCTACTAGGTTTGAGAAATGAGACATGGCACGTGCCGAACAGCCACAGAACAACACCAGAGTGGATGGAAGTGTTTTAATAAATGAGCCACTGGGAAGCTCATTTAAGAAAACCCACAGCCAAGGGGATTTGAATTCTTAAGATGCCCCTGCAGGCAGTGTCTCCTGAGTGGTTTCTTGAGGTGTAGATGCAACAGTTGCCGAGTTCTGTGTACTGAACTTCCATTCACATCCAGCTAGAGGAGCTGTGCCTGTTAAAACCTCTCCAGGGATACTGCGTGGTTATTGCAGAAAATGAGGTAGTTGTAACTAGGCTGATAGGTAACAACCTCCAATATTTAATGTCGTTTAAGAAACAAGGGCCAGACACTGTGTGCAATCAGATGGCATTTGTGTAAATAGATTTCAGGCACTCGTAAATGCTGATGTGTGAATACAATTCAATTCAGTCTGGAACCGTTTATGAGAAACATAACAATGATGGAGAAGCCCATAGGTTAGAGAGGGAAGATACTTTCGTTTTATACCGTTTGTACCATTTAGATTTTTAAAAACCATTTCATTTGCATGAATTTCTTTCAATAAATTAATAATTATATTTTTGAGTACCCATAATAAATTTTTGTTTTTTGAGACAGAGTCTCACTCTGTTTCCCAGGCTGGAGTGCAGTGGCACCATCTTGGCTCACTGCATCCTCTGCCTCCTAGGTTCAAGCGATTCCCCTGTCTCAGCCTCCCTAGTAGCTGGAATTATGGCTAATTTTTGTACTTTTAATAGAGATAGGGTTTCACCATGTTGGCCAGGCTGGTCTTGAACTCCTGGCTTCAAGTGATCCATCCACCTTGGCCTCCCAAAGTGCTGGGATTCCAGGCATGAGCCACCACGCCCAATCCATAGTAAATTTTTATATTTAGTGTTTTCTAGCTCTCTGGTGTCCTCAACATGGTTCTGTTTTACACACACACACACACACACATACACACACTCCTTTTCAAGAGTTACATCAGGCTGGGCACGGTGGCTCAAGCCTGTAATCCCAGCACTTTGGGAGGCCGAGACGGGCGGATCACGAGGTCAGGAGATCGAGACCATCCTGGCTAACACGGTGAAACCCTGTCTCTACTAAAAAATACAAAAAACTAGCCAGGCGAGGTGGCGGGCGCCTGTAGTCCCAGCTACTCGGGAGGCTGAGGCAGGAGAATGGCATAAACCCGGGAGGCAGAGCTTGTAGTGAGCTGAGATCCGGCCACTGCACTCCAGCCTGGGCCACAGAGTGAGATTCCATCTCAAAAAATAAAATAAAATAAAAAAAGAGTTACATCAGTATTTTCAAGGATCTGAAGAGGCCCAAAGTAACAATAACTGCTTATGTTTTAACTCAGCACTGCCCAGGTGTACTTGGCTTATGAAGAAGACGATATGTTAAAACATCCCATGGCCCACTTCTGGACTGTATTATTATTCTTATTTTGAGACAGGGTCTTGGTCTGTCTCCCAGGCTGGAGTATAGGGGCATGATCATGGTTCACTGTAGCCCCAACCTCAGCTCAAGCAATCCTCCCAACTCAGCCTCCCGAGTAGCTAGGACCACAGGCACCATGTGTGACTAAAATTTTTTTTTTTAGAGACAAGTTCTCTCTAGGTTGCCCAGGCTGGTCTTAAACTCCTAGGTGCAAGTGATCCTCCCACCTCTAGGATGTTGGGATCATAGGCGTGAGCCACCGGGCCTGGCCCCTGGCTCTTCCTTAGACAGTGGTCAGGGCCAGGTGTGGTGGCTCATGCCTGTAATCCCAGAACTTTGGGAGGCCGAGGCGGGTGGAGTTTGAGCTCAGGAGCTGGAGGCCAGCCTGGGAAACATGGCAAAATCCCTGTCTCTACCAGAAATACAAAAAAATCAGCCAGTCATAGTGGCTTGCACCTGTGGTCTCAGCTACTCAGGAGGCTAAGTTGGGAGGATCACTTGAGCCTGGGAGGCGGAGGTTGCAGTGAGCTGAAATGCACCACTGTGCTCCAACCTGGGTGACAGAGCAAGACCCCATCTCAAAATAAATAAATTATCAATTATGGTTAGACGGAGCTGGCAGCCTCATTTATTTAATCAAAACACCTTCTGCAAGCTCTTCAACTTGGTGTTCCAGTTCTTCTATTGAGTGTTTGAAGATGACAGTGAGGAAGAGACCTTTACTGCTCCTGGAGAGAGATCTCCAGCCCATCAACGTTAATTGCTGACCTGCTGCACACTACCAGCAGGGCAGGGGTGAGCCCTGCATTTGTATAAATGGAATTTGAAGACAGTTGCTGAGTCCTGGTGGTCGTGCTGTCCTTCCAGGGCCGGGGACTTGGTTGGACACCTCCAATGTGACCTACAGCAACTGGCGCGGAGGGCAAGCCACCGCTGCCCCTGACACCTGCGGCCACATCGGGAGAGGCCCTTCCTCCAAGTGGGTGGCCTCGGACTGCGCCCAGACCTTCGCCTTCGTGTGCGAGTTCCGTGAGTGGCCCCTGCCCCGGAGTCCCCATCTCCCACCCTGTCTCCCCGCCTGCCTGCGGGCCTCTCTCCAGGCTCCCCTATCCCTCCTGTTTCTGCTTCCATCTCTCTGACCCTCTCTTTCTCTTGCCCCCTCCTCTGTCTCAGTTTTCTCTGGGTCTTTCTTCCCCTTCTCTTTTTCTCCTACTCTTTCTGTTTCTCTCCCTTGGTCTCTGACTTTCTTCCTGCCTCTGTGTTCTCTCCGTCTCCCTCTGCCTCTTCAGGGCCTGCCGGTGTCTGTCTCTGTCTCCCTACTGAAGTGCTTACCTGTATGTGTTTTTCTGAGCTCACCTCTGTCTGCGGCTCTCTCCCTGTCTCTATGCATCTCTCTCTGCCCACGGGATGCTCCGTCGCTCATCCCTACGCTCTCCCCATCCACCTGCCTGCCTTCCTGCCTGCCCACCTGTCACGTCTCTGTTTCTGTCTTTCCCGCTCTCTCTTTTTTTTTTTTTTTTTTTGAGATGGAGTCTTGCTCTGTCACCCAGGCTGGAGTGCAGTGGTGTGATCTTGGCTCACTGCAACCTCCGCTTCCTGGGTTCAAGTGATTCTCCTGCCTCAACCTCCCGAGTAGCTGGGATTACAATGCGAGCCACCACCCCCGGATAATTTTTGTATTATTTTAGTAAAGGGGGTTTCACCATGTTGGCCAGGCTGGTCTCAAACTCCTGACCTCAAGTGATCCACCTGTCTTGCCCTCCTAAAATGCCGAGATTACAGGGGTGAGCCACGGAGCCTGGCCTGCATGAGGTTTAGTATTACAGTGGGGGCACAGAGAAGCTAACTAACTTGCTGAAGGTCACACAGCAGTGTGTGGCTGGGCTGGATCTGATCCCAGGGAACCTAGCTCAGCACAATGCTGCCAACAACCATATTCTGTTTCTTACCCCTGCCAAGCAGCTCCTGAGTTCTTGCATCTCAGCCTAACCCCTGGGACCCTCCTATTCCCATGAACCGGCACTTGCCTGTCTGTAACCGTGAGCCCTCCTAATGTCTTGCCTTCCCTTTGCCACAGGAGTTGGCCAGAGCCTGGCCTGCAAGGGACTCCATGCCACCATGCACTGCGGCTCGGGGCAGGTCATCCAGGTCCAGGATGCCATCTATGGGCGCCAGAACCCCAATTTCTGCACGCAGGATGCCGGGCGTCCCTCAGATCTGGAGCAGGGATGCAGCTGGGCCAATGTCAAGGATGAGGTGGCAGGTAGGGTCCAAGGGCTCTGCAGCTCTGGTTGCCAGCAGAGGGCAGTTGCTGGTATTCTGTGCTCAGCAAAGGGTTCCAGAAGCCTCTGATAATCTTCATCTCTGACCGTGGGCCTCCAACATGTGAGAAATTTGGCCAGTTCCTGCCCATGGCACGGAGCAGGGAAGCAGAGGGCTGTGGTCCACCCACCCCGACTTCAAACCGTGTCATGTATCTGGTGGGTGCAGGAAACACCACTTTTTTATTTTATTTTATTTTATTTTTATTTTTATTTTTTTGGGGGGGACAGAGTCTAGCTCTGTCGCCCAGGCTGGAGTGCAGTGGCGCGATCTCGGCTCACTGCAAGCTCCGCCTCCCGGGTTCACGCCATTCTCCTGCCTCAGCCTCCCGAGTAGCTGGGACTACAGGCGCCCGCCACCGCGCCTGGCTAATTTTTTGTATTTTTAGTAGAGACGGGGTTTCCCTGTGGTCTCGATCTCCTGACCTCGTGATCTGCCCGCCTCGGCCTCCCAAAGTGCTGGGATTACAGGCGTGAGCCACTGCTCCCGGCAACACCACTTTTTTAACTTAATTTTTGAATTTTTGAAATACTCCAAACATATAGACAAGAATAGAAAATACTGTAATGAACTCCCACAAATCTGCTGCCCACCTTTATCGGATCTGAACACCATGCCACATTTGCTTAAGATTCCCTCATTAGAAAAATGAATACAGCTGGGCATGGTGGCTCATGCCTGTAATCTCAGCACTGTGGGAGGCCGAGGTGGGTGGATCACCTGAGGTCAGGAGTTCAAGACCAGCCTGGCCAACATGGTGAAACCCCATCTCTACTAAATATACAAAAATTAGCCAGGCTGGTGGCACACACCTGTAATCCCAGGTATTTGGGAGACTGAGGCAGGAGAATCACTTGAGTCCCGGAGGCGGAAGTTTCAGTGAGCCGAGATCAGGCCATCATACTCCAGCCTGGGTGATGGAGCCATACTCTGTCTCAAAAAAAAAAAAAAAAAAAAAAAAAAGAAAAAAAAGGAAAAAAAAAATGAAGACAACACTAGGAGACTTCTGTGGATCCCTCCACAGTTCTGTTCCTGTTACGAATTCAGTGTTTCTTAATCACGTGCATGCTTTGTGCTTCTCTATTTTCTTTCTTTTTTTGAGACAGAGTCTCTCTCTCTTGCCCAGGCTGGAGCGCTGTGGCCCAATCTTAGCTCACTGCAATCTCCGCTTCCTGGGTTCAAGAGATTCTCCTGCCTCGGCCT
>NW_016809016.1:848579-866229 GCF_001698545.2 Rhinopithecus bieti
AAAAAAAAAAAAAAAAAAAAAAAGGAAAAAAAAAATGAAGACAACACTAGGAGACTTCTGTGGATCCCTCCACAGTCCTGTTCCTGTTACGAATTCAGTGTTACTTAATCACGTGCATGCTTTGTGCTTCTCTATTTTCTTTCTTTTTTTGAGACAGAGTCTCTCTCTCTTGCCCAGGCTGGAGCGCTGTGGCCCAATCTTAGCTCACTGCAATCTCCGCTTCCTGGGTTCAAGAGATTCTCCTGCCTCGGCCTCCCGAGTAGCTGGGATTACAGGCGTGTGCCACCACTCCCGGCTAATTTTTGTATTCTTAATAGAGATGGGGTTTCACTGTGTTGACCAGGCTGATTTCAAACTCCTGAGCTTAGGCAATCTGCCTGCCCTGGCCTCCCAAAATGCTGGGATTACGGGCGTAAGCCACCACGCCTACTTTGTTTTCACTTTCTTTGCACGTATTCCTACACACTACAGAGTGTTGCTTTTGCAGGGCTTTTTTTTTTTTTTAAATTAATTAATTAATTAATTAATTTAGAGACAGAATCTCGCTTTGTCACCCAGGCTGGTATGCAGTGGCACAATTTCTTCTCACTGCCACCTCTGCCTCCTGGGTTCAAGCGATTCTTGTGCCTCAGCCTCCTGAGTAGCTGGGACTACAGGCGTGCGCCACCACACCTGGTTAATTTTTTATATTTTTAGTAGAGACGGTGTTTCACCACGTTTGCCAGGCTGGTCTCGAACCCCTGACCTCAGGTGATCCACCCACCTCAGCCTCCCTGGGATTACAAGTGTGAGCCGCTGTGCCCAACCACTTTGCAGGGTTTTAATGTTTATATAAATGGTACCATATTTGCAGGGTCTTAATGTTTATGTAAATGACATCATATTGTGTGTCATTCTACAGAATGCGTTTTTCTTTTCGTTTTGCTCAACATCATGTTTTGAGATGTATTATCCATCTTGATACATGTCGTGCCGTTTTATTTGTTTCATCGGTTGTGTAACTGTGCTGTCATTTGTCTCTTCTCCTGCTGAGAAAGGTTGGTTCTTAATCTTTGTGACTGTGAATGGCGCTGAAGCCGAGCTCCTGATGGATGGTATCCCTCGTTCATATGGGAGAGTTACTCTCGGGCTTTGTTTTTCTAAATTGGATTAAATCTCCTTCTGAGCTGCACCCACCCAGTGACCAGGATTCAATTTCCGGGATTATGGGGGTTTCTTGCACCCTTCTGGGAGGTGAAAACTCCTCAGAGACCTCCCTGGTCCAGGATATCTGGGAACCCTCTTCTTTCTGCTGCAGTCACCACTCTCCCCGCTGGAGGGTCCAGGAAGGCAGGTGGTCTGCTGCTTCTTGGCTAAGTGAGGACACAGCCCCCTGCGGCCAGGCTGCGAGCCCTGGGTCCTGGGAGTCAGCCTTCCCAGTTGTGCCTCTTGGCACTCTCCTCTGAACCTCTGCTTCTGCCCAAAGACCCTTGAAGATTCAGGGAGGGACACCAGTACTTCCCAGAACTTCCTCCTGCCTGGGGGAAATGAGAATGGCTCCTCTGTCCTCATGCCTTTTGCAGCAGGCATGGGGAAATGAAATGCTAAAAATCAGCTGGCTGGTTTTCACTGACTCTTCTTACTCCAGCGTTCCTGAGGCTGTGGCCCCTGCAAGGAGAAAGGGCCCCGGACAGGAGGATGGATGTACCTCCCTCACCAAGGACTGCTGGGGCTTGGTGGGCTGTTTCCTCAAAGGTTCAGCTGTAAGTTCCTGAAATGTGGCACCCACAGCTCAGAGAGCACGTTAGAGGGGAGCCCTGCACCCTGTTGCGGGAGTCGGAGGAGGAGCGCAGGGAGGATCCCATAGGGTCTGTATCTAAGCACCCTGGTCCCTCATTCATTCAGTTAGCCAATAAACACTTGTTTTTTCCTTTTTGAGACAGAGTCTTGCTCTGTTGTCCAGGCTGGAGGGCAGTGGCACAATCTTGGCTCACTGCAACCTCCCCCTCCCGGGTTCAAGCGATTCTCCTGCCTCAGCCTCCCGAGTAGCTGGAATTATAGGTGAGCACCACCACACCCAGCTAATTTTTGTATTTTTTGTAGAGACAGGGTTTCACCATGTTGCCCAGGCTTGTTTCTAACTCCTGGCCTCCAGTGATCCACCCACCTTGGGCGCCCGAAGTGTTGGGAATACAGGCATGAGCCACTGCGCCTGGCTCAAACTCTGTTTTTCAAAGAGCTCGCAGCGCAGTGGGGAGACAGTAATACACAGGCAAGTAGCTAATGCTGTGGTAAATGCTGCAACCCAGAAGAGCAAACACTATCTATTTAGTCATGCAAAACTTATTTTGTACCTACTATGTGCCAGGTACTGTTCTATGTGCGCTGGAGATGTAACAGTGAGCCAAAAATTTTTAAAAACCTCCCACTTAATTTCAAACTCGCTCCCAAGTGCTGCTACTTAGGATCCCAAGTGACTTTGGGCCGCATTCTGAGCCGCAAGGCATCTGGGGACCTGAAGGGGTTTTAAAGTTTGTCTGCAAGGCGTGTTAAATCCTGGAATTAGATCAGATTTGTTGACTTTTTTTTTTTTTTTTTAAAGTGAATTATATGTGGCTACGAAGAGTCAGAAAAAACTCTGTCCTCAGGTTCTGGAATTTGACTTCTCTTTGAGTCTATTTAATCTGAGAACAGAGATGTGGTGGTGGCTTGTATTCCCATTTGATCACAGGGGTTCCCTGGATCATGGGGTGGAGGTGGGGCTCAGGAAAGCTTTACGGGGGCAGTGTCAGGAGCCTGGCTGTGAAGGAAGTGCAGAATCCAGCCAGGAGAAAGGCTGGGGGACAAGGTGGTGAGGACACGAGGTGGCAGGCTCAGGTGTGGACTGCAGTATGAACGATGATGGTGGAGAGAGAGCCCAGGATGGTCTCTCTGGATAACAACACTGTTAGAAAAAAACCTCAGCAGGGACGTGGCCTCTGTGTCTTAAGGCAGTTTACCCATTCCAAGGGGATTTTGAATATTTTGTGAGCTGGAAGGTGAGCCCTGCTGCAGACTGCTTAGACCAAGCCCAAGGATGGGGCAGAACCCCCTGGGATGTGGGCAGCAGGGTACATGGCAAGAGGGTGGCAAGTTGGGGTTCAAATCCCAGCTCAGCCCCTGCTGCCTGGGTGATCTAGGCAAGTTGCAGAATCTAAGTTTCATGGGACTCCTGTGAGGGTCACGAGAACCTGGGGGAAGAGTGTAGCACCTTGTACGCACTCTGCAAGTGGAGTGGACATTCCTGTATGCCCTGCTCCAGCTGGCTCTGGGCCAGCAATAGCGGCATCAGCATCCCCTGGGAGCTTGTTAGACACGCACACTGTCCAGCTGCACCCGATACCTACTGAATCAGAATCCTGGGGGGCGGGGTCTGAATCTAGTTAAATGCTGACAGCTGCCTGTTAATTGGAGCTTCCATTGGGGGAACTGCTGGGGCAGGGGAGAAGAGATGCTTAAAAAAAACAAAGGCTGGGCACGGTGGCTCACGCCTGTGATCCCGGTGTTTTGGGAGGCCAAGGTGGGCGGATCACGTGAGGTCAGGTATTCGAGACCAGCCTGGCCAACATGGTGAAACTCCGTCTCTACCAAAAATACAAAAATTAGCCAGGTGTGGTGGCATGGGCCTGTAATCCCTGCTACTTGGGAGGCTGAGGCAGGATAATCGCTTGAACCCAGAGGCAGAGGTTGCAGTGAGCCAAGATCATGTCACTGCACTCCAGCCTGGGCAATACAGCTAGACTCTGTCTCAAAAAACAAAAAACAAACAAAACAAGAAGAAAATAAACCCTCACATTCTTTTGGAGATTATAGTTTAGTGCTGTGGATGCACATAATGGGAGTAACTCAAATTGAGGGGAGCATCCAACTAGGTCTTTCAATAGAAGGAATTTAATGCAGGGAATTGGTTTCCCAAGTCATGAACGTGCTAAGGAGCCAAACAAAGGATGCTGCTGCAGACCTGAGATTGGCAGCCATGGAAAGCTGCTGCCACCCCTAAAGGCTGGCAGGATAACTGGAAGGGATGTTTTTACCAAAATCAGAAGTCAGGATCATCCAGTAGATACTAGAGCCATGGCAGAGCTTGCCGGTAGGAGATAGGACCATGTGCAGAGGGCCCGTCCAGAGGGACCTGGAGCTACAGGGGAGCTACTGTGAGAGGCAGGATGAGAAATACCCTGGCTTCCAATCTCTTTCTGTCTGGCATAGGCAAAATTATGGCCCTCATGATTTCTCATCCTAATCCGTGGAGCTGTGGGTATGATGAGACACCATGCCTGCGGCTATGTTAACGTCTGTGACAAAAGATACTTTGCAGATATAATTATGGTTGCTAATCAGTTGGTTTTAGGGTAGAAAGAGTATGCTAGAATATGCAATTGTGCACAGTCTAAACACATGAGCCCTTAAAAGCAGAGAACTTTCTCTGGCTAGAAGCAGAAGATAGATATGGGAAAAGGAGAAGTCAGAGAGATTCCAAGTGTTTGACAGGTTTGATGCCCTGTTGCTGGCTCTGAGATGCAGCGGTCGCATGGAAGGACAGAAGAGAGCCCTCTAGGAATTAAGGGCTGAATTTCTGCCAACAAGAATGAGATTGGCAGCAGATCCTTCCCTAGAGTCTCCAGAAAGAAAGCTGGGCATGGTGGCTCACACCTGTAATCCCAGCACTTTGGGAGACTGAGGTGGGTGGATCACCTGAGGTCAGAAGTTCCAAACCAGCCTGGCCAACATGGCGAAACTCCATCTCTACTAAAAATACAAAAAATTAGCTGAGTGTGGTGGTGTGCACCTGTAGTCCCAGCTACTTGGGAGGCTGAGGTAGAAGAATCACTTGAATCCGAGAGGAAGAGGTTGCAGTGAGCCAAGATTTCACGACCGTACTCCAGCCTGGGTGACATGGTGAGACTCTGTCTCAAAAAAAAAAAAAAAAAAAAAAAGGCCAGGAGCAGTGGCTCACACCTGTGATCTCAGCACTTTGGGAGGCTGAGACAGGTGGATCACCTGAGGTCAGGAGTTCAAGACCAGGCTGACCAACATGCAGAAACCCCATCTCCACTAAAAATACAAAATTAGCCAGATGTGGTGGCATATGCGTTTAATCCCAGCTACTCAGTAGGCTGAGGCAGAAGAATTACTTGAACCTGGCAGGCAGAGATTGCAGTGAGCCGAAATCGCACCACTACACTCCAGCCTGGGAAACAAGAGTGAAACTCCATCAAAAAAAAAAAAAAAAAGGAAGGAAGGAAGGAAAGAGAAAGAAAGAAAGAAAGAGAGAGAAAGAGAGAGAGAGAGAGAAAGAAAAGAGAAGCGAAGAGAAGAAAAGAGAAGCGAAGAGAAGAAAAGAGAAGCGAAGAGAAGAAAAGAGAAGAGAAGAGAGAGAAACCAGCCCTGACACCTTGGTGTCAGCCCTGCGATATGAGCAGAAACCAGCTGAGCCCACCCAGACTTCTGACCTCCACACAGAATTGTGAGATGTAAAAAATCTGTGCTGTTTTATTTATTTTATTTATTTTATTTTGAGACAAAGTCTCACTCTGGTGCCCAGGCTGTAGTGCAGTGGTGCAATCTCAGCTTACTGCAACCTCCACCTCCCTAGTTCAAGTGATTCTCCTGCCTCAGCCTCCTAAGTAGCTGGGACTACAGGCGCCCCCCACCACACCCGGCTAATTTTTGTTATTTTTGGTAGAGAAGGAGTTTCCTCATTTTGGTCAGGCTGGCCTCGAACTTCCGACCTCAAGTGATCCACCTGACTCAACCTCCCAAAGTTCTGGGATTACAGGCATGAGCCACCACACCTGGCCAAAAATCTTTGTTTTTTGTTTTATTTTGTTTTGAGGCAGAGTCTCGTTCTGTAGCCCAGGATGGGGTGCGATGGCGTGATCTCTGCTCACTGCAACCTTCACCTCCCAGGCTCAGGCTATTCTCCTGCCTCAGCCTCCTGAGTAGCTGGGATTACAGGCATGTGCCACCACGCCCACCTGATTTTTGTATTTTTAGTAGAGACAGGGTTTTGCCATGTTGGCCAGGCTGGTCTCAAACTCCTGACCTCAGGTAATCCACCCACCTTGGCCTCCCAAAGTGCTAGGATTATAGGTGTGAGCCACCACTCCCAGCCAAATCTATGTTGTTTTAAGTCGTTAAGTCAGTGGTAAGTTGTTACACCACCCTCCAATCTTTCACTAGTACCGGCCATTGGCCAAGCTTCCCTGGGAGCCGGTGGCCAAGGGAGTTTGGAAAGTGTAGGTCCCTGTGACACAAGCAGGGCAGGGTGAGAGGGTGGCTCTGTGGGCCCAGGGCCAACTGCCCGGAAGAAGTGGGACCTAGCAGGTAACTGGGAAATGCACAGGTGGGTGTTCTGGACCTGTTTCTTTCTCCCAGGCTTCCCTGCGGGCATCTGACACATCTCACTAGGCAGGAGGGAGAGGTGCTGGACGACCCTGAAGTTTCTAGAATGGGCTGTCCCTGCTCCTCCTTCTGTGGGCACGTGGCACCCTGATGGGCACAGGTTTCCTAATCTCACCCCCTCTGCTGGTTCTCTGGGTGTAGATTTCTATTTGGGGCCATCTGACTAGATGCTACTGGACCAGTGGTTCTCCACATGGGGTCCCTGGGCTAGCAGTGTCAGGATCAGCATCCCACAGGAGCTGGTTAGAAATGCATATTCTGCAGCTATACTCCGTACCAACCGAATCAGAATCGCTGAGGGTAAGGTCTGGAATGAGGTGTCTTCACAGGACCCACAGGGATCTGGCGCAAGCTGAAGTTTGAGACCAGGATGCTAGACCCTGAACTACTTGAGGACAGAAATCCTACTTCTCTGTCCCCTGAGTACCTAGCCCAGTGCCTGGTCTTCAGGAGATATCAAAAGCTATTTGTTGGGCGGATGGTGGGTAAACGGATGAGTGGATGAGAGGCCATGCATCTCTGTGCAGCTCTGTTGAGTGTGTCCTCTTTTGTCTTGCACTCCATTCCTGCTTCCGCTGGGATGTGGGTGCTTCCCAGGCCAGTGCCAGGGGCTACAGGCTTGCCAGGTGGCAGCAGATGAGACCTACTTTGGAAACCTGTGTCCGACTCAGGGCAGCTACCTGTGGGTGCAGTACCAGTGCCGGGAAGGTGAGTCCCCAGCTTGCTTGAGCATAGAAATTTCCCTCTATTTCACGGCATGTCCAGCTTCCCCTGAAAACAGAGATAGCAGCCACCCACATGGGCTCATCTCTGTGTTCTAAGAGACTCCCTCATTCAAAATTGCTCCCCTTGGCTTGGTGCGGTGGCTTACACCTGTAATCCCAGCACTTTGGGAGGCAGGAGGATAGTCTGAGCCCAGGAGTTGGAGACTAACCTGGGCAACATGGAGAAACCCCGTCTCCACAAAAATTATAAAAATTAGGCTGGGTGTGGTGGCCCACGCCTGTAATCCCAGCACTTTGGGAGGCTGAGGGGGGTGGATCCCTTGAAGTCAGCAGTTCG
This sequence comes from Rhinopithecus bieti, assembly GCF_001698545.2. NCBI lineage: Eukaryota > Metazoa > Chordata > Mammalia > Primates > Cercopithecidae > Rhinopithecus > Rhinopithecus bieti. Next base: position 856,065 of record NW_016809016.1, read on the forward strand.
AGACCAGTGGCCGACATGGTGAAACCCTGTCTCTACCAAAAAAATACAAAAAATACAAAACTAGCCAGCCGTAGTGGCATGCACCTGTAGTCCCAGCTACTTGGGAGGCTAAGGTGGGAGAAATGCTTGAACCTACGAGGCAGAGGTTGCAGTGAGCAGAGATCACGCTACTGCCCTCCAGCCTGGGTGACAGAGGGAAACCCTGTCTCAAAAAATAAAAATAAAAATTAGCGGGTGTAGTAGTACACGCCTGTAGTCCCAGCTACTCAGTCTCTCCTGAGGTGGGAGGATCACCTGAGCCTGGGGAGATCGAGGCTGCAGTGAGCCATGACTGCACCACTGCCCTCCAGCCTGGGTGAAAGAGCGAGACCCTGTGAGGGGGAAAAAAAAAAAGACCCACATAAAAATACTGGACAGGAAGCCAGAAGAGAGTCAGTGATAAACAGAAATGTGCAATTGTGCTCCACAAGCGCATGCAGCATTTTGTGTTTTAATCCACAGCCCTGCAGCTGATGGTCTCCAGTGAGAGTTTCATCTTTGACAATGTTACCATCTCCCTGACGTGGCTCCTCTCACCCTACATAGGAAACCTGTCCTGTATAATTAGTACAGGAGATGGCCACATTTTTGATCCCTACAACCCACCGAGGTAAGAGAAATCTTTGAGCCTTGAGCCAGATTGTATGTATCATCATTTTTTTTGTCTCATAACAAACCACCCCAAAACTTGGTGGCTTAAAACAATAGTTACCATTTCTTATGGTTCTTTGGAAAGCTGGGTGGCTTTTCTTGTCTGAGTGGAGTCGGCTGGGGTGGGTTGTCTACGAAGACCTCACTCACTCACATGCCTAGTGGTCAGCTGGATGTCAGCTAGAAGCATGTGCTGTTCATCACCCAACAGGTTAGCCTGGGCTCATTCACACGGTGGCAAAGCGTTCCCAGCAGCAGAGCCTGATGCGCAAACATTTTTTCAAATCTCTGCTTGTGTTACGTTTTCTAAGATACCGTTGGCCAAAGCAAGTTCCATGGCCAAGACCAGATTCAAGAGGTGGAGGAGTAGACCCCACCTGATAGAAGGAGCGTGGAGCCACCCTGCAAGGTGCTGTCATACAGGGATGGGAGGAATTGTTGCTGCTCCTTTTGCAAACACTCTACCTCACAGGTTTTCTTTCTTTTCTTTTTTTTTTTTTGAGACAGGGTCTTGCTCCATCACCCAGGCTGGAGTGCAGTGGCTCAATATTGGCTCACTGCAACCTCCACCTCCCGGGTTCAAGCGATTCTCCTGCCTCAGCCTCCCAAGAAGCTAGAACTACAAGCACGTGCCACCATGCCTGGCTAATATTTGTATTTTCAGTAGGGACAGGGTTTTCACCATGTTGTCTAGGCTGGTCTCGAACCTCTAACCACAGGTGATCTACCTGCCTTGGCCTCCCAAAGTGCTGGTAGTACAGGTGTGAGCCACCGCACCCAGCCCCCTGTCACATTTATGTTCGTGGCTGCCTTGAATGTTTCATAGTGTCAAATGAGAAACCATGTGCAGTGATGCTTTGGGGGCAAATGTCTGGGTGATACAAATCCCTATGCTATTGTTCTGTGGGTTTCTTCCTGATTGCTATGAGTTTATAAAGAAAACAACAGATTGTAAGTTACACAGTCTTTCAGTCCCTAAATCTTGTACAACTTGAATTTGGCATAAGTCAAAATTGCCTACATGTAGCCCCACTATGACCCGCAGCTTCATAGGACTTTTCAGTGATAAATAGTGGCTTAGAATAGAAGCAAATGGGACCAAATGTTAAAGTTCGTTAAGTCTGGATGGAGAATCCATGGATGGTTGTTGTATTACTCTCTGGAAGTTTTTGTGCGATTAAAATCTAAGACACAATGAGCACTGTTTTACATTTGCAATCTCTCTGGGCATTAACTCAAAGCAAGAATCACTGGCATTTTTTTTCTCTTTCAAAGGAAATAGATGGTGGCACCCCCTCCACCATTGCCCCACCAAAATAGTCCATTTTCCTTTACATTAAAGATTAATTGGACCTTGAAACTACCCACCCACTTTTTTGGGGGGGGAGGTGGGCAGAGTCTCGCTCTGTCACCCAGGCTGGAGTGCAGTGGCATGATCTCGGCTCACTGCAACCTCCGCCTCCCAGGTTCAAGCGATTCTCCTGCCTCAGCCTCCCAAGTAGCTGGGACAAGAGGCCCATACCACCACGCCCAGCTAATTTTTGTGTTTTTAGTAGAGACGGGATTTTGCCATGTTGTCCAGGCTGATCTTGAACTCCTGACTTCAGGTGATCTGCCCACCTTGGCTTTTCAAAGTGCTGGGATTACAGGCATGACCCACTGCGCCTGGTCATCACCCACCTTTTAAAAATCATTTTTATAAACACTGGGAAAGGCCTGTCTGACACCTTCTTATCAATACTAGCAGCCACAGAACTCAGTTTATGATATGGAAAATAGCACGCATTTTGATTTTTGAATATACAGAAGCCTCATTTTTTTGTGTAAATATCACTGTGCTTTTCTCTTATGTGTTAGTACAGCCTCCTACTTTTTCTTAACTCCTCAGTAGTCTAAGAGGTGAGATTTTAAAATCAAACCGTTCGTATCCATTGTAGATAAATAATAAGAGCTTCTGGGAAGAATTGCATTGTATAGAAGTCAGAAGACGTCTCTGTTAGAAGCTTCTTTTCACCTTGCCTTATATTCGTTTGCATGGAGGGCTTTTTTGTTTCTCTGTTTGTCATGGAAAATTTTCCACATTTCTGAAACTGTATTATAGGCCTTACAGAACAATTTGCATGTGGTGAAATATATGCGAATCCAGCGTTGTTTAGCTAAGCGCCACCTACTGGCAAATCTAGGGATTGACATTGTTCTTCCGTTATTAATCAGATGCTTCTGCACACAGCTGATGTTGAGAGTGCAGAGATTTGTCGGAAACTAATAATCCACAAAACAACACAAGCCTTAGAGTGACCTAGAGCTAAAGTCCTCTCTGGGGGAACCAGAATGATAAGGCAGGAGCAGTGGATCTACAGAAGAGAGAGTAGCCCGGACCCGAAAGCGTGTGGCGTATTCAAATAACTGCAAATAATTCAAATTGCCATGCCTGGAGTTCAGGGCTCTGTGGAAAAATGAAAGATGCTGAAAAACTTAGCAGGAGCCTGGTCCTGAAGAGCTGTTGATGCTAGACAGTCTAACGTAGGTGAGGTCTGTCAACTAAAGAAAACTAAAGAAAAATCAAGCTTTTAAAATAAAGTTAGTTTTATTCAGAAGTCTTACTGAGGACCATAGACTGAGGACGACAGCTCAGGAGGAGTCTTTCAAAGAGGTTCTGCCAGACTGCTCCAAAACAGTGTTTCAGTTCACGACTTCCATATGGGTTGTGGAGGTTCAGTCCACATAAAATCACATAAAAGTTTGGGTGCAAGAGTACATCTGCCTCTAGATGACTAAAGTGTATCTTGTTGGCCGGCTTCAGTGGCTCATGCCTGTAATCCCAGCTCTTTGGGAGGCCAAGGTGAGTGGATCACTTGGGGTCAGGAGTTCAAGACCAGCCCGGTCAACATGGTGAAACCCCATTTCTACTAAAAAAATTAGCTGGACGTGGTGGTGCATGCCTGTATTCCCAGCTACGCAGGAGGGTGATGGAGGAGAATCGCTCGAACCTGGGAGGCGGCAGTGGCAGTGAGCCGAGATTGTGCCACTGTTCTCCAGCCTAGGCAACAGAGAAAGACTCTGTCAAAAAAAAAAAAAAAAAAAAAAAGAAAGAAAGAAAGAAAACAAACTTGTCGTAGATTGCAGAAGCATAATCACTAGCTATCTCAGACATTACCTTTTTTTTTAAATTTTGTTTTTGTTTTGAGACGGAGTTTCACTCTGTCACCCAGGCTGGAGTGCAGTGGCACGATCTTGGCTCACTGCAAGCTCCGCCTCCCAGGTTCACGCCATTCTCCTGCCACAGCTTCCCGAGTAGCTGGAACTACAGGCACCTGCCACCATGCTCAGCTAATTTTTACTTTATTTTATTTTGGATTTTTAGTAGAGATGGGGTTTCACCGTGTTAGCCAGGATGGTCTCGATCTCCTGACCTCGTGATCCTCCCGCCTCAGCCTCCCAAAGTGCTGGGATTACAGGCGTGAGCCACTCCGCCCGGCCAGACAATATCTTATATGTAAGAAAAGGACCAGTCATTTATCTTTTTAGGGATATAGTGACTCAGGCTAGAGACATGGAAGCAGAGCACTCTGTTCTGTTTTGTCCTGAAAGTGTTCTGGAGGGCTGCCTGTCGCTGCAAAGTCAGGAGCTTCCTGTGATGATGCTGGCAAACAGAAATGAGCACAGGTGTCTCCTTGAGTTTGCTACTTTGTCTCACAGGAACCAGGGAATAGACTCTGATGTGGAGCACAGGAAGGGAGTAGTAAGATGGGCAAGAGGAGAGTTGAACTGGGATGCAGGGGCCACAGAGGCCTTGCCGATCCTCCGGAAACCTCTGAGCTGGCATGGCCCTCAAAGTTGTTTCCAATTGAGGCCAGAGAGCCAGACCATTATAATCCGGCATTGAGTACTCATTGGGTGCGGGATGTCCGTGGGATGGGAGGTAGGCTTGAGTGAGGCAGCTCCCTTTGGCTAAAAGGGACTCCTGTACATGGATTCAGCTGTGAGCCCTCAGCCACAGCTCACAGGTGTACTGGGGGATGCATGCCTCAGGCTTGAAGGGTGGAATCTGGAGGATTCCCTACAGCACCCACTACAGAGGATAATAGGGTTTTCAGGTCAGGAACTACGTGGTCTAAGTTGTTACCATTACTGCTAGTACTCACTGGATTTTTTTTTTTCTTTTTGAGACAGGATCTTACTCTGTTGCCCAGGCTGGAATGCAGTGGTGCGATCTCAGCTCACTGCGACCTCCACCTTCTGGGTTCAAGCGATCCTCCTGCCTCAGCCTCCCTAGTACTTGGGATTACAGGTGTGCACCACCACGCCTTGTGTTTTTAGTAGAGATGGGGTTTCGCCATGTTGGCCAGGCTGGTCTGAAGCTGCTGACCTCAAGCGATCTACCCTCCTCAGCCTCCTGAAGTGCTGGGATTACAGGCATGAGCCACCACGCCCGGTCGGCCATGCACTTTTAAACAACCAGATCTTGTGAGAACCCACTCACTACCAAGAGAGCAGCACCAGGGGGATGGTGCCAAGCCATTCATGAGAAAACGCCCCTATGAGCCAATCACCTTCCACCAGGCTCCACCTCCAACACGGGGGATTACAATTCAACATGAGATTTGGGCAGGAGCACAGATCCAAACCCTGTTAGTGCATGTGTAAATGCGTGTCTTTGTGTTTCCCCAACGCTGGTCACGTCCCTGACTGTGGCCGGCAGTGTGTGCAGCAACGTGACCCACCAGTTCACATCTCCTGGGGAATTCACCGTGTTTGCTGAATGCACAACCAGTGAGTGGCATGTGACAGCCCAGAGGCAAGTGACCGTGCGAGACAAGATGGAGAGGCTCAGTGTGACTGCGTGCTCCGGCCTGTCCCAGTCCGGAGCCGGCCCCCTCTGCCAGGCTGTCTTTGGGGATCCTCTGTGGATTCAGGTGGAGATTGATGGAGGTGAGTCTGCAGAACTGGGCACATCAAGGCACATTATAAAATCACTGATTTCCTCCAAATCTGTCCAACTCCCAGGCTTTAATAAGTAGTAGGCCAGGTTCAGTGGCTCAAGCCTGTAATTTCAACACTTTGGGAGGCTGAGGCGGGCGAATTGCTTGAGCCCAGAAGTTCAGAACCAGCCTGGGCAACAGGGTGAGATCCCATTTCTATAAAAGTACAAAATTAGTCAGGTTTGGTCGCACACGACTGTAGTCCCAGCTACTTGGGTGGCTGAAGTGGGTGGATGGCTTGAATCTGGGAGGTTGAGGCTGCAGTGAGCTGACGTCATGCCACTGCACGCCAGCCAGGACATCAGAGTGAGACCCTGTTTAAAAAAAATTAAATAAAGAGTAACAAGGATCACCTACTGAGTTCTTTTTTTTGAGGAGTTTTGCTCTTATTGCCCTGGTGGAGTGCAATGGCGCAATCTCAGCTCACTGCAACCTCCACCTCCTGGGTTCAAGTGATTCCTCTGCCTCACCCTCCCAAGTAGCTGGGATTACAAGCATGTGCCACCACACCTGGCTAATTTTTGTATTTACTAGAGATGGGGTTTCACCATGTTGGCTAGGCTGATCTCAAACTCCTGACCTCAGATGATCCACCTGCCTTGGCCTCCCAAGGTGCTGGGATTATAGGCGTGAACCACCATGCCTGACCGAGTTCATTTTTAAACTATCATTTATTCATTTATTTAGCACCTAGTGTGTGCCAGGCACTGTTCTAAGTGCTTTGCATAAACTTGCATACTCATCACATACTAGTATTGTCTTCATTTTACAGATGAAGAAATGAAGACACAGAAAGGTTAAAACATTTGCCCAGAGTCAGAAGGCTAGTAAGCTAGTGAGCGCTCCCAGCCTTCCAAAGGCCCTTCTTTGCATCCCTGTAGAACCGAACTTCCAAGTCACTTCCTGTTGGGAATTTGATTAGGATGAGGTGGCACTGGGACTGCTACCAAATGGGCCTGAGCCCGTCTCAGTGCAGCCAGCATCGACTAGCTTGGCACACAATCAAGTTGCCCTTGGCCAAGGCCAGTATTCAGCTGCACCCACTGGTATAGCCATGCCAGCTGTTATGGCTGGGGTCCGTTCTGACTGGTCACAGTGTGTTTTTTGATTGGTCACAGAGACTGCTCTAATGGATTGTCATGCCCATTCTGATTGGTCACAGTGTCTATTCTTTTTTCTGTTTTTGAGATGGAGTCTTGCTCTGTCATCCAGGCTGGAGTGCAGTGGTGGGATCTCGGCTCACTGCAAATTCCACCACCCAGGTTCAAGTGACTCAGCCACCTGGGTAGCTGGGACTACAGGTGTGTGCCACCATGCCTGGTTATTATTATTATTTTTTTTTTATTTTTTTTTGTATTTTAGTAGAGATGGGATTTCGCCATATTGGCCAGGCTGGTCTTGAACTCCTGACCTCAGTTAAGTTGCCCACATCTGCCTCCCAAAATGTTGGGATTACAGGCGTGAGCCACTGCGCCTGGCCACAGTGGTGGTGATGGTGGTTGTTGTTGTTTGGTTTTTGTTTTGTTTTGTTTGTTTGTTTTTTGTTTTGAGATGGAGTCTCGCTGTGTCCCAGGCTGGAGTGCAGTGGCATGATCTTAGCTCAATGCAACCTCCGCCTCCCGGATTCAAGCAATTCTCCTGCCTCAGTCTCCCTAGTAGCTGGGATTACAGGCGCCCACCACCACACCCAGTTAATTTTTGTATTTTTAGTAGAGACAGGGTTTCACCATATTGGCCAGGCTGGTCTGGAACTCCTGACCTCATGATCCACCTGCCTTGGCCTCCCAAAGTGGTGGGATTACAGGCATGAGCCACGGTGCCCGGCCTGTGTTTTCTGATTGGTTACAGGGACTGCTCTGATTGGTTGTCATGTCTATTTTGATTGGTCAGGGTGTTCATTCTGATTGGTCACAGTGTCTATTCTGATTGGTCATGGCATCTGTTTGTTGGTTGCAGTGTCTATTCTGATTTATCACAGCATCCATTCTAATTGGTTGGCGCCCATGCAGTGTTGGTTGTTAAATATTTTAAATTATCACCCCTTCTCTCAATAGAGACCCTCTTGGCTAAGACTCATCCTCACCCATGGCAGCATTTTTCCTGAAGCCCGGGCCCAATTTGAGATCAGAATAGAGGCCTGTTGATGTAAACAGGGCAGCACAGAGCTAGTGCAGTGAGCACGTGGCTCGGTTTGACCTCACATCCCACCTGGAGCCCTCTCATAGCAATAGCTATGGAAGCCAAATGGGGCTTTAACACAGCGCTCAGCAAACCCCTTCAGTTCTTGTGTGCTTGTTGGATGAAGAGGGCTCATATGTGCACCTGAGGAAACAAAATAGTCTTCCATTTATTTACTCATCCTACTAATATAATTGAGTGCCTACTCTGCCGGGTGTGGGGGAGGCAGCAGTAAATATGAAAGTCAGGGTTCCCATTCTCATAGGGCTTACGTTGTAGTCGTCATCATCATCATCATCCAGACAAGAACTATGCTAGCTTGGTTTTTACTGGAAAGAATCCTCATTTGTTGATTTAAGTCAGGTTTTAAGAGTCAACCACAATATTTAGCATCCAGTAAGAACAACCATCTGCAAACTGCAAGGGAGCCCCCATCTTGCCGTGAATGGGCTGAGTTCTCATGTTGGTGTGCAGGGTTCTGGGCAGTCACCAGTGTAGGCTGAAGGAATGGCTTCACTTGCTCCTGCTTAAAACAAGACCCAAAGCTAATTCTTATGCATAAAAATTAGCCCCCACCCTTAAGAGATGCTCCCTTTTAGTCCTCCTCCTCCCCCGACCAGGACATCTCTGGCAACTAAATGTGGTAATTTTTAAATTACAAATATTTAGGTTCTCAGGTAAGACATGCGTAGTATAAATAAGTTAGAATATGCAGATGAACAGAGAGGACCCCCAAATGACAAAATCATGGCCGGGCGCGGTGGCTCACGCCTGTAATCCTGGTACTTTGGGAGGCTGAGGTGGGCAAATCACGAGGTCAGGAGTTTGAGACCATCCTGGCAACATGGTGAAATCCCATCTCTACTAAATATGCAAAAAATTAGCTGGATGTGGTGGCAGGTACCTGTAATCCTAGCTACTCAAGAAGCTGAGGCAGGAGAATTGCTTGAACCCAGGAGGCAGAGGTTGCAGTGAGCCAAGATCGCACCACTGCACTTCAGCCCAGGCAATGGTGCCAGACTCTGTCTCAAAAAAAAAAAAAGACAAAATCAGTTATTAACCTAATACTTAGCGATAATCACCATTAATATTTGAAGAAAGGGGCACATCCTTACATATTGCTTTGTATCTGTATCTGTATCCATGTCTATATCCAGAATCAGGCTTCAGAGACTGAGTCTGAGCTGCCATAGTATTATCAACCGCATGGTTGTTACCAACGTTCTTAAATTTTTCTTACCCCACCTAGGAACAGGAGTGACTTACACTGTGCTTTTGGGTGACATAACCCTGGCCAAGTCCACCACCCAAAGGGGCTCGCTACCATACAATCTGACCCTGGACACAGAAACCCAGAAACTGATGGGCCCTGGGAGGCACCGCCTGGAGATCCAAGCCACCAGCAACACCACCACCTCCGCACTCTCCAGGAACGTCACAGTCCACTTGGTGGAGCTGCTGTCAGGGCTGCGGGCCTCCTGGGCTTCTGACCATTTGGAACTTGGACAGGACCTATTGATCAACATCTCAGTGGCTCAGGGCACCCCAGAGGAGCTGACCTTTGAGGTGGCAGGACTCAATGCAACCTTCTTCCACGAGCAAGTGAGCTTTGGAGAGCCATTTGGGATTCACCGCTTGGCTGTTCCAGTTGAAGGTACATAGGGTTAGTGGCTCCCCTTCTGATGCCCCTCCTCTTCCCTTTCTGACTTGGTGCCCAGGGTCCTGCCAGCCAGTTTTCCAGTGTGTCCTGGACATAGATGTGGTTCACAGCACCCTGCCTGGGTCACAAGATAAGGAACAGCCAGATGTAATCTGCCATCATTGAGTTATTGGTTCTCAACTTTGGCACTTCTGACATTTCGGGCTGGATCATTCCTTGTTACAGTTGGGGGCTGGTACTGAAGGAGTTTTAGCAGCATCCCTGGCTTTTGTTCACTAGATGCTAGTAGCACCAGCACCCCAAGTCATGATGATAAAAATGTCAGACATTGCCAAATGTCCCTTGGGGGGCAAAATCACCCCCATTTAGGGCCCCTGTAAGAGACCAGGCATATTCAGATTTCCTCAAACATCTCTAGAGAAGAGTGTGGTTTGGGGAACTGCAGGTGATACCCTAGGGGGAAAGAGGTAAAAACCAAGAATGGCAGAGACGGAGATGGAGAGAGGAAGTGTTGCCAACCGCAGGGTCTTAGGCTCTGATGTACTGAAACTCTTACAGGCGAGTCTATGTTCAAACACAAAGGAGCGCGCACTGGAGTGGAGGTTCAGGGGCTGACTTCGCAGAGAGTCGGGAAGGCGTTCTTTTTTTTTTTTTT
>NW_016809016.1:866727-919008 GCF_001698545.2 Rhinopithecus bieti
TTTTTTTTTTTTAGACAGAGTCTTGCTCTGTCTCCCGAGCTGGAGAGTAGTCAGTGGCGCAATCTTGACTCGCTGCAACCTCCGCCTCCTGGGTTCAAGCAATTCTCGTGCCTCAGCCTCCCAAGCAACTGGGATTACAGACATGTACCACCATGCCCAGATAATTTTTTTTGTATTTTTAGTCGAGAGGGGTTTCACCATGTTGGCCAGGCTGGTCTCGAACTCCCAACCTCAGGTGATCCACCCACCTTGGCCTCCCAAAGTGCTGGGATTACAGGCGTGAGCCCTTGTGCCCAGTCTGTCTTTTTTTTTTTTTTTTGAAATGGAGTCTCTCTCTCTCACCTAGGCGGGAGTGCAGTGGCATGATCTCAGCTCACTGCAACCTTCACCTCCCAGGTTCAAGAGATTCTCCTGCCTCAGCCTCCCCAGTAGCTGAGACTACAGGCATGTACCACCATGCCTGACTAATTATTTTATTTTTAGTGGATATGGGGTTTAACCAAGTTGGCCAGGCTGGTCTTGAACTCCTGACCTCACATGATCTGCCTGCCTCAACCTCCCAAAGTGCTGGGATTACAAGCATGAGCAACCGCGCCTGGCATTCTTAAAGGAGGTGGGGTGGGAAAAGGGTGACATTTAAGCATGTGGAGGTGGGGAATGTTCAGCGCCTGTGCAGTCTGGTCACATGCTTCTTGATGTGTGGTATATCTCATTAGCATGTTAAAGCCCCGCCCCGGGCATGATTTTTAGTATTATAAGGAGGCAAAGGGTAAAGATTGGTCATTTTTCTAGTCTTCTGTGCATGCAGGCTATAGGGTTAACTCCCTTGAGTAAGATTTAAGGTGGGAGCTGTTTATTTTTGTTTCCTCAAGGTCTGCAATCAGTGGGCAAGGTACCTTGAGCAAGATTTATGGTGCAACGTCTGGATGATCTAACTGGGGTCTGTGCCTGCTGTGGGCCACTCTCCCCAACCAGCTTGAAGTAGAGTCCTCGATGAGGCAGAGCAGGGGTCCAAGTCCCATCTCTGGTCTATCTCAGAAGTACTTGCAATGATGCTGATGGGAGGACGGACTGGCTGGCACCAGCCAGGGGAGGTGGCCACAGCACCCATTTGCATTTAATCTGTAAGGAACAGAGAGTCCTTGAGGGCCCTGAGGAGATCAGCAGGCAGAAATGTGATGAGAATGGCAGTCTCCAGCCCATCCAGGACCTGCCCACAGCTCCCCCTGGATCTCAGAGGTGTGCTAGAAAACAGGTGATACTGTGCAGGTGTGGGGTTACAACGCCCTCCGCAAGCAACTTCACAAACCAGATAGCAGAAGGGACGATAGGTTTGAGAAGAAAACCACCAGGGCTTTGCCAGATACCAAGGGTCCAGCTTGGATGAGGGAAAATCTGGAGGCTGCTGCAGCTGGAAAATCACACCATGCATGGGTTATCAGCCAGATGCAGATTTTGCTTTGTCACCTATAAAAATTACTCCTCCCCTGAAAGTCACTGCCGTAAAGGTCGCTTGGCAGGGGAAGTTGATCTCTGTCTGATAAAATCTCCACATGCCTTATGACTTTTGCTCTCTGTTAGATGATGAACAGACTTCTCCTGCCCCTAAGGCCAACAGATTTGGACGACTCCAGGGGTGGCGGGGGGTGGAAGGATGGAGGGGGAACAGGACGGGGCAGGGACATTTGCACTTCGTGGTGCCTGCCTGGTTTTTGAGGTCTAGCAAATGTTGGAAGCCGCCTTTTTCTTGTAGGAGCTTCTCTGGGTTCTTGGGGACCCCAGCTGGGCCTTATAGGCCTTTGCTCCTTGGGTGGGGGGATGCCTCCCCGTTGGCTAGCCACATGCCCTGGCTGCTTCTCCCTGGCCACCTCCCCTCTCTGCTGGACTCTCCTCGTTCTCCCTGCCCTCGTCAGCACCGCTCTCCCCAAGGCACACATCTGGTCTACAGAACATTCTGACGCATTTCTTGGCTGACTCCCAGCCAGATGCAGTTATTTCCCAGATGCAGAGATGCGGCCCCTTCCTCCTGACCCCTTCCACCCCATGCGTGCTGGCATGAGCCCGTAATCCCAGCTACTCGGGAGGCTGAGGCGGGAGAATTGCTTGAGCCTGGGAGGTGGAGGTTGTGGTGAGCTGAGATCGTGCCGCTGCACTCTAGTCTGGAAGACAGAGTTAGATCCTGTCTCAAAAAAATAAAAATAAAATAAAATAAAATAAATAAAATAAATAAAATAAAATAAATAAAAATAAAATAAAATTAAAAAAATAAAGATGAGATGAGATGAATGACGGAGAGATGGATGAGATAAAATAAAATAAAATAAAATAAAATAAAATAAAATTCCTTCTCCACTCTCTCCACCCTTCTCACAATACTGCTATATCTCTCCCTCTTGGGAATCCCCAGTCTTATCTATTGAAAACCTACTTCTCCTTTGGAATTTAGCTCCAGCCCTGGCTCCATCCTGTGAACCATTTCTTTCTCTCCTGAGGTTGAAGCGGCCCCACCCAATGTCCACAGTGCCCCATGGCGATTCCTCCCATGGTTTGGCATTCACTGTCCTATGTGTCTACTACATCATAAGGCCCTTGAGGACAAGAACCAAGCTCCTTCATCTCTGTGTCCCCAGAGGCCTGCACCGTGCCTTACATACAGCAGGGATTCATTAAATGCCCAGAGGTGAAATATTTCGTTAGAGGCATCAGTGGACTAGAGAAGCAAGCTGGGAGAGTTTTCTTGGTCAAATTCATGACAACGGCTGTGACTCTGGGTTCTTTGTATTGCAGGTACCTTTCTGGTCACCATGCTGGTGAAGAATGCCTTCTCCAACCTGAGTTTGGAAATCGGGAACATCACTATCACAGGCAAGGTGTTTCTGCAAGGGGGCATAAAACCTTTTACCAGGAGTCCAGGGCATTGCACCTGCTTAGGCTCCAGTGAGGGGCCTTTCCAAACACGGCTCTGAATATGTATCTTGTTCTACAGATGGTTAGAATCCTCCAGTTATTCTAAGGAGGCAGTGATGTTTACAGTAAAACATTTAACCACTGATACAGAATTCTAAAACAAGAGTTTGCATTCATTATGATGCTTTAAGTTGCAAGTAACAGAAAGTCCAAACTAAGTAGCTTCAGATTCAGGGCTTTCTTGTCTCACATAAGAAGTTAGGAGGTAAGCACTTCCAGGGTTGGTTCTGTGGCTCAGCAATGTCAGCAAGAAACCAGGCTCAGTCTCTCTTTCTCCTCTGCCATCCTTAGAGCTTTGGGGCTGCCTTAGGCTTGCTGCTCAGGGAATCAAAGTGACTGCTGCAGTTCCAGATATTGCATGTCAACCCAGCGTTATCCAGCAGCGGGAGAAGGGGTTTCCTCGTGTGCACCTCTTTTTATTAGGGAAAAAATCTTTCCCACTCTACACAATCATCACCTCAGATACCATGACCAAAGTAGGGTCATGTCTGCAGCTATAAAGTGCACTGGAAAAGCAGATACCCAGCATTTTCAGGTTCTGTGGGAGAAGGTGGATTCTGGCTGCCAGGAGGAAGGCTGGGGTAATAGCTGTTGGGAAACTAGCTGACAGTAGCCATCACAGAGGTAGAGATCACTTGAATGTGTTTGCTAGGACAATTCAAGTAGCAAGGGACAGAAAAGAAGCTCAAACTGGCTTGAGTCAAAAGGAAATCTTATCAGCTCAGAAAATGAAAAGCTGGCTGGGTACCGTGGCTCATGCCTACAATCCCAGCACTTTGGGAGGCCGAGGTGGTGGATCACTTGAGGTCAGAAGTTCGAGACCAGCCTGGCCAACATGACGAAAACCTGTCTCTACTAAAAATACGAAAATTAGCTGGGCGTGGTGGCACACACCTGTAGTCCCAGCTACTGGGGAGGCTGAGGCAAGGAGAATCGTTTGAGCCTAGGAGGCAGAGGTTGCAGTGAGCCAAGATCATGCCACTGCACTCCAGCCTGGGTGACAAAGTGAGATGGTGTCCCCCCCGAAAAGGAAAAAGAAAATGAAAATGAAAAGCCCAGGGAGTGGACCTGTTCTTAAACACAGCTGGATGCGTTGCTCAGACAATGTCTTCAGAAACCTGCCTCTCTCCCCCTCTGGTTCTGCCTTGGCTTCTTACTACTGCTCTTTCTGGCAGTAGTAAGATGGCCCCAGGCTTTGATCCTTAACCCCAGAGGAGAAAGAGCACCTCTTGATGGATATTTCTAGTAGAAGTCCTGAGGCTGCCTCTTGCTGGCTGAAGCTCAGTACGTGGCTTCTCCTGGACCAGCTGCTGAGACCAGGGGAAGTGGCAGTCAGTTTGGCAGGTCACGGTCTCATGCCCACACTGGAGTACAATGCAGGGTCAGCTTCACCCAAACCAAGTCCTGAGAGTTAGGGAGGGATGGTTCTTAGGGAAAATATCGCCCAAGATGCTGCTACCAAGGGAGGGGGGCATAGATGCCTGGAAATTCGACGGCCAGATATGGGATTTGAGGCCCAGAAAGTTTAATTGACTTTGCAGAAGTCACATGGCTGATTCATGGCAGGATCAAAGGCAGCAAATATTTCTCCTAATTTTTTCATTCGGGGTGATTGGACTGCCTTCCTTCTTAAGGTTAAGAAAGTCCCCTTTGTCTGGCATCTTAGCCGTGATTTGTATAGTTTTACATGCCTGTGGAATTATAGTTGTGTGAATGAGAATTCACTGGGAGAGAGTTTTTTAAAGATCAGTGCTACTAGGACCTTAATATATCCAGGGCCTTAGTGAATCACACGAAATAACTGTAAGTTCCTATCTTAATCACTACACTTTAATTAGACATTAATCATTAATATTTCAATATTTTCAGTAGGCCGGGCACAGTGGCTCACGCTTGTAATCCCAACACTTTGGGAGGTCGAAGCGGGTGGATCACTGGAGGTCAGAGGTTCAAGATCAACCTGGCCAACATGGTGAAACCCTGTCTCTACTAAAAATACAAAAATTAGCTGGGTATAGTGGTGCACACCTATAATCCCAGCCACTCAGCAGGCTGAGGCAGGAGAATCGCTTGAACCCGGGAGGTGCAGGTTGCAGTGAACCAAGATCATGCCACTGCACTACAGCCTGGGCAGCAGAGCTAGACTCCATCTCAAAAATATATATTTTTTCAGAGACATCAATTGATTGTACCTTTTCCCATTGTTTAAACTTGACACACTAGCATTCTTTCTAGATGTATAGTTTACAAAGTAATTCTATAAACAGCACCACATTCAGTCTTCCTGGAGCCCTGAGAAAAAGGGATGGCCTCCAGGCATTTTTACAAATGAGGAAACCAAGACTCAGAGAGGATGACTCACCTGCCCAGTTCACATAGCCAATAGAAGGCCAGTAAGAGAATCTGACAGCAGCATACTGTGTGGTGCCGACTCCACCCACTTGCCAGAGGTGAGCGTGCCCATCTCTCCTCACTCCATATTCAGTAGCATCAGGTTTATAGCTTGGTGGGAATATTTATACCATGGAAATTGACAAACGCTACAAATCAGGGCTCCTCACTCCCACCTCCTTTACTGGTAGTTAAACATGAGCAGTGCAGGCTGGGCGCAGTGGCTCATGCCTCTAATCCCAGCATTTTGGGAGGTCGAGATGAGCGGATCACCTGAGGTCAGGAGTTTAAGCCCAGCCTGGCCAACAAGGTGAAATGCTGTCTTTACTAAAAATACAAAAAATTAGCTGGGTGTGGTGGTGGGCACCTGTAATCCCAGCTACTCGGGAGGCTGAGGCAGGAGAATCGCTTGAACCCGGGAGATAGAGGTTGCAGTGAGCCAAGATCATGCCACTGTACTCCAGCCTGAGAGAGAGAGCGAGACTGTGTCTTGAAAACAGCAACAACAACAACAACAACAACACCACATTAGCAGTGCATAACTGCATCTGTCTGACTCTAAATCTTGTGTTTTATCTGCCCTGGCAGCTGCCTCTTTCTCAACTACCAAAGAAGTGTCTTTGGTCCAGCGGTGGACATGATGGCTCACTTTTAATCCATTTCCCTATGACCTGAACATTTGCTATGTTCCCTTAAACCATTTTCAAAGACAGGCTGATGCTCCTGGTGGCATTTTCCACATGACTCTCTGACTCTATCTTTTGGCAACCTTTTATAAGGTTTCCAACCAAAGCTTGATACCCCTTCCCACTGTGTTCACAGCCCCTTCCAGTCTCCAAGAACCATCTGGGATGAATGCTGAAGGAAAGAATGTGAGTATTGTCTTCAAAAAACATTTAACCTGGCCGGGCACGGTGGCTCACGCCTGTAATCCCAGCACTTTGGGAGGCCTAGGCGGGCAGATCAGGAGGTCAGGAGATCGAGACCATCCTGGCTAACACAGTGAAACCCCATCTCTACTAAAAATACAAAAAATTAGCCGGGCAAGGTGGTGGGCGCCTGTAGTCCCAGCTAGTCAGGAAGCTGAGGCAGGAGAATGGCATGAACCCGGGAGGAGGAGCTTGCAGTGACCTGAGATCACACCACTGCATTCCAGCCTGGGCAACACAGTGAGACTCGGTCTCAGAAAAAAAAGAAAAAAAGGAAAAAAAAAGTTTAACCTCACAAGGAAAAGATGTCCAAGCACTCTGTTTTAGTTTTGAGTTTTGGTTTGTTGGTACCAATAGCCAGAGCACTAGGAGTGCCTGAGGCTTCTTCCATTTGAAAAGAGGCCTAAAATGACTGAATTCAAACAAAGCAAGTTGCCTAATCACAACAGAGTTATGTTGTAAATCGATAATAAGCTGTCTAGGATATGTAGATATCTGTTCAATATCTTGGCAATTAAACAGCACACTTGTAAAAAAATCAATAGCTCAAGAAGAAATCACAAGGGAAATTAGAAAGTGTATCTAACTACATGATAATGACAGCACAACCTATACAAATTTGTGGAATGCAGCTAAAGCAGTGCTCAGAGGGAAATTTATCACTTTTAATGCTTATATTAGAAAGCAGGACAAAAAAGAAAACTGGCCCAAGCTCTTTAGTTTTTATAACAAAGACTGAGTTCAACTCCTTGCTGTTGACATTGTTCAGGCATGCATTTATTCTATAATGAAGATTTATTGTGCATCTACAGCGTTCAAGGCTAGGTATTAGGGGCTGGAAATGCAATAGCGAATAAGCACATGTAGCCCCCGCCTTCATGAAGCTTACTGAGTAATACTAATGAACATATTGGCCAGGTACGGTGGCTCATGCCTGTAATCCCAGCACTTTGGGAGGCCCAGGTGGGAGGATCACTTGAGCCCAGGAATTCGAGCAACAAAGTGAGACCCTCATCTCTCAAAAAAACAAACAAACAAAAAAAAAATTAAAAATTAGCCAGTCATTAAGGTGCATGCCTGTGGTCCTAGCTACTTGGGAGGCTGAGGTGGGAGGATGGTTTGGGCCTGAGAGGTTGAGGCTGCAGTGAGTCATGGCTGTGCCACTGCCTGGGTAACAGAGTAAGACCTTGTCTCAAAAAAAAAAAAAAAAAAAAAAACTCCAACAAACAAATTATCATAGAATTAGGAATTGTGATAAGTATCTAATAAGAACCAATAGGGTGCAGTGATAGCAATGTACAGTGTGGTCTGGCTGATGTGGTCAGACACGGCCTCTCCAGAGGTGACGTGTAAGTGGACACATGAAGATAAGCCAGCCAGCCATGCTGGAAAGCAGAACAAGAGCTTTCTGAGTGGGCAGATCTCAGAGGCAGGCAATGGCCTGAAGCCAGCGTGGCTGGAGCCTGGTGGAGGAGAGGGATGTAGGAGATTATGGACACAGAGGCCAGATCACGCGGAGCCTTAGGTGCCAAGGCAAGAAGCTTGGATTTTATTCTCAGGCCATGGGAGGCCACTCGGGGTTGAGTTCCACTGTAGCCCCGTGTTATTTCAGGTCAGGACTTCGGGGCTTGAGCAAGAAGCTCTACAGCCCGAGCTGTTTAACAAGCCCCACCAGAACTGACTCCAGGAACACCCCGTGTGCCCTGAGCCCACACTCAGAATCACGTTACTTACCCAGGGATCCTGAGCAACCGATTCCACGCCCCATGAGGGGAAGGAAGCCAAGGGGATTGGCCAGGGTCTGTCTCCACTCCATGCCTTACACTGAGGCTGCTCTTGGTGCAGACTGCTCTGGGGTGAGAGGGGGATGCCAACAGCACCCCACAGTGAGCCTGAGCTAACTGTAGTGGGCGTCTCACCCGCTGGCTGCTTTTTTTGCAGAAAGATAAAGACGATGTGGAGGTGTATATCCAACCTGGTCCATACGTGGATCCTTTCACGACAGTGACCCTGGACTGGCCGGACAACGACAAGGAATTACGCTTCCAATGGTCATGTGGTAGGTGACGATAGAGTTCTGGTTTTTTTTTTTGAGGCAGAGTTTCGCTGCCCAGCCTGGAGTGCAATGGCGTGATCTCGGCTCACTGCAACCTCCGCCTCCTGGGTTCAAGCCATTCTCTTGCCTCAGCCTCCTGAGTAGCTGGGATTATAGGTGCCCACCACCACACCCAGCTAATTTTTGTATTTTTAGTAGAGATGGGATTTCACTATGTTGGCCAGGCTGGTCTCGAACTCCTGACCTCAGGCGATCCACCTGCCTCGGCCTCCCAAAGTGCTGGGATTACAGACATAAGCTACCGCGCACTGCCGACGATAGAGTTCTTGAATTGTCCTGTTTCGTTAAGAAGTGGTGAGCAGCGGTCAGACTTTGCTGTTCTTTTTCTTAGTCTTCACACCAGCTTTTCCTATGGCCAACATTTTGTGTAACTTGTACATGCCAGACCTTGCAAATTCCATGGAAATAGCAGGTGGGGCCGAGCCTGGTGGCTCGTGCCTGTAATCCCAGCACTTTGGGAGGCCGAGGCAGGTGGATCACTGGAGGTCAGGAGTTCAAGACCAGCCTGGTCAACTTGGTGAAACCCCGTCTCTACTAAAAATAGAAAAATTAGCCAGGTGTGGTGTTGCATGCCTGTAATCCTAGCTACTCTGGAGGCTGAGGCAGGAGAATCATTTGAACCCAGGAGGCAGAGGTTGCAGTGAGCCAAGATCGTGCCATTGCACTCCAGTCTCGGCAACAAGGGTGAAACACCATCTCAAATAAATAAATAAATAATAAAAGTGACGTTAAAAAAATTAAAATGTTTATTTAGAGCTGATGTTATTATTCATGACCCCTTTCAAAACCAGAAGGTAGCAGTCTGTGCCACGTTCAGGGCTCCTGATGAATAACAATGTCTGTCCATTTCTCTCAGGGCGTTGCTGGGCTCAGTGGAGTGGCTGTGTTGAGAGGCAGCTGCTGCACACAGACCAGAGGGAGCTGGTGGTTCCAGCATCCTGCCTGCCGCCGCCTGACTCTGCTGTCACCCTGCGCCTGGCTGTTCTGAGAGGTCAGGAGCTGGAGAATAGGGCAGAGCGGTGCCTCTACGTGTCTGCGCCCTGGGAACTCAGGCCTCGAGTCAGGTAGGGCACGTGGGCAGTTCCTCCAGGGTCCTGATTCATTCGTTCAGCCAACACTTACTGAGGACTCGCTAAGGCTAGGGCTGCCCTGGGGCAGGGCTGGCTGTGGTGGTCTCTGTTCTCGTAGGGGTTATCTACCACCTGGTGATCAGCACTGCTGGGCATGAATGAAGAAGGCAGAGAGCGCACTTCTGTGAAAACTGCCCTGACTGGGGATCAGAGAGGCTCCCCTCAGGAACTGAAGCTCAGCAGAGATGTTCAGGAGAAATTCACAGGGCAGGGAAGGGGCAGCTGGAGCAGGAACAGAGCGGGCAAAGGGAGGGAGCAGAGAATCTTCAGGGAGTGAAAGAGGCCGGTGTTCTGAGGATGGAGAAGAGAAGGGTGGGAAGGAGCTGGTAGTGTAGGCAGGGCCTGGCTCAAGTGGGGCCTTGCTGGTCATATCAAAAGATTTTACCCTTTTTCCTAAGAATGATACAGAGAAGCCACCCGAGAGTTCTTTATTTCTATTTTTATTTGTGTTTTTATTTTTTTGAAGTGGAGTCTCGCTCTGTCACCCAGGCTGGAGTGCAGTGGCGCCACTGCAGCTCACTGCAGCCTCCGCCTCCTGGGGTCAAGCGTTTCTCCTGCCTCAGACTCCCAAGTAGCTGGGATTACAGGCACGCACGCTACCGTGCCCAGCTAATTTTTATGTTTTTTGTAGAGGCGGGGTTTCACCATGTTGGATAGGCTGGTCTTGAACTCCTGACCTTAGGTGATCCACCTGCCTCGGCCTCCCAAATTGCTGGGATTATAGGAAATGAGCCACCGTGCCCAGCCAAGCTTCCAAGAGTTCTAAGCATGTTACTTCAATATCCTCTGGTGGCTCGGTGGAGAATGACTTGGAAGAGGGCAAGGGAAGACTCAGGGAGATTGCCCAGGCTCTTGCAGGAGTCAAAGTAGGAGGTGAAGGTTACTTGGCCTATCAGCCAGTCCCTGCAGGAAGCAGATGGCTCAGCCAAACCAGGAATAAATGGAAGACAGCTGGATGAAGGGACCGTTTGCAGGTGAGGGCAGGGATAAGGGAATGAACTAGGGGCAAGAAGGCAAGAATACAACCAAGGGAAGCCATTATCACCCCCAGGAATGCAGAGGTAAAATAACGGGATGACATTACTAGAAGTCCTGGGAGCTGTCGCTGCGGGAGAGGGACCTTCCAATGGGAGCTGTGGCCTTGGTTGGAGACGCACAGCCTCTCCCACCTGCAGCCCATCGGGGAAAAGAGAAGGGAAAGCCGTGAATAAATTCCCCAAACTCTCTCCTCTTACCCTCCAGTCCTCTGTCAATGCTTCCCATTGGCTGGACCCAGTCAGAAGCTGGAGGATGTGGCAGCTTGGGTGATGCAGTCACCCAAGCCTAGAAAGCTCAGTCTCCCAGGTCAGAGCCGCAAGTGGGAGGAGACTGGAACAGAGAGGCAGATAGAGAATGTCCCGCACACTTGGACTAGGACAGACATGAGGAAAGAAGCAGGAAGATTCAAGAGCTATCGTCAAGTTCAGACCAAAGGGGAAGCTGGGGGACCGTCCTGTGGAGGGCAGGTCTATGCAAACCTTCCCCCAAAGTCTGAGGAAGCAGAGAGGCCGAAGAAAGAAGCTGACATGTTTAGTTTCTCTGAAAGGAACATTTAATTGAGACTTGTGAACAGAAACCATGATGTCCAGGGCGGCTGCAAGACAAGATGGTGAATACTGGCACCATTACCCCCCAGAACCAGGGCTTATATACTACAGGGAAGGAATGTGTAGGACAATTGTAGGGAAAGGCAAGAATACTATGTGAATCTCTTTAAGGGCAGTACTCACAGTAAGTACATGCTCTTACACAAAGAACTGTAGAGAGAATAAAAATCTTAGAGGGATTCCTGGAATTGGAATTAATCAGTAGTCAACATGGCAGATTAGCATCCAAGATGGAGTTGCTTTGGCCTTCATAGAGACTTTATAGAGAAGGCCAAGAGTTTGGATCCAGACACAATGGTTCATGTTCTATCTGCCCACTTAGAAGTTACATTACATAAGCTTTCGGGGCCTGGTTTGCTCATCTGTGATGTGGGGATGCTAATATGTCACTCATAGGGCTATTGTGAGCATTGGACAAGCTAGAGACAATGGAAGTAACGTGTGCATGGCAGGCACGCTGTCAAACCACAGCATTGGTTTACCATTATCAGAACTAAACAGAATCACAGAAATTATCTAGGCTATCCCCTCATTTTTCAGGTGAGGAAACTAAGGCTTAGAGAGTTTAAGTGATTTGGCCAGGCATGGTGGCTCATACCTGTAATCCCGGCACTTTGGGAGGCCAAGGAGGGTGGATCACCTGAGGTCAGGAGTTTGAGACCAGCCTGGCCAACATGGTGAAACCCCATCTCTACTAAAAAAATACAAACATTAGCTGGGTGTGTTGGTGAGCGCCTGTAATCCCAGCTACTTGGGAGTCTGAGGCAGGAGAATTACTTGAACAGGGAGGCAGAGGTTGCAGTGAGCCGAGATTGCGCCACCGCACTCCAGCCTGGGCAACAGAGTCTCAGTCTCCAGTCTCAAAAAAAAAAAAAAAAAAAGAGTTTAAGTGATGCACACAAGGTGACCATTCATAAGCGACAAGGACGGGATTAGAACCCAGGTCCTGTCTCAGCCTCATTCACCTTCCATATCATTACGCCGTGCAGTGAATGAAATGGGAATTCAGTCAGGCCATGACTTAGTCCATCTTCACAACCAAGGCTATGTCCCGGCGTTGGTTGGGGCAGGGGCGGCTTTTATTCCGTCTTTAATTTGAAAAAGGGTCATTTCCTACCCTCTCAAAGGACTTGAGAAGAACTGGACAAAAAACCAGGCCAGTGGTCACAATGCCTGTCTGAGTCCATTTTGCACTGTTATAAAGGAATATCTGAGGCTAGGTAATTTATAAAGAAAAAAGGTTGGCCGGGCACAGTGGCTCATGCCTGTAATCCCAGCACTTTGGGAGGCTGAGGCAGGTGGATCACTTGAGGCCAAGAGTCTGAGACCAGCCAGGCCAACATAGCAAAATGTTGTCTCTACTGAAAATACAAATGAGCTGGGTGTGGTGGTGCACGCCTGTGATCCCAGCTACTGGGGAGGCTGAGACAGGAGAATTGCTTGAATCTGGGAGGCAGAGGTTGCAGTGAGCCAAGATCACGCCACTGCACTCCAGCCTGGGTGACAGAGCCAGACTCTGTCTCAAAAAAAAAAAAAAAAAAAGAAAGAAAGAAAGAAAGGAAGAAAGAAAGGAAAAAGAAAAGAAAGAAGAAAAAAGGTTCATTTGGCTCATGATTCTTACGGTTGGAAAATCCAAGACTGGACATCTGTATCTGATGAGGGCCTCAGGCTACTTCCACTTGCTGTGGAAGATGAAGGGGACCTGGTGTGTGCAGAGAAGGGAGGGAAGTGCCAGGCTCTTTTTTTTTTTTTTGGAGATGGAGTGTCACTCTGTCACCCAGGTTGGAGTGCAGTGGTGTGATCTTGGCTCACTGCAACCTCCACCTCCCTGGTTCAAGTGATTCTCCTGCCTCAGACTCCCGAGTAGCTGGGACTACAGGTGCCTACCACCATGCCCGGCTAATTTTGTATTTTAGTAGAGATGGGGTTTCACCATGTTGGCCAGGCTGGTCTCAAACTCCTGACCTCAGATGATCTGCCCGCCTTGGCCTCTCAAAGTGCCGGGATTACAGGTGTGAGCCACCACGCCTGGCCGTCTTTTTAACAACCAGATCTGGGGGTGACTAATAGAGCGAGAACCTGCTCCCGAGGGAGGGCATTCATCCATTCATGAGGAATCTGCCCCCATGACCCAAACACCTCCCACTAAGCCCCACCTCCAACATTGGGGATCACATTTCAACAGGAGGTTTCGGGGGACAAACATCCAGATGATAGCAGTGCCTGGGGGAGCTTCCTCACTCTGTCCTCTGTCTGCCTTTCAGCTGTGAGAGGAACTGCAGGCCAGTTAATGCCAGTGAAGACATTCTGCTCAGGGTCACCATGGGGGAGGACTCCCCAGTGGCTGTGTTCAGCTGGTATTTGGACAACACCCCAGCAGAGCAGGTGAGCGCAGTGACAATCACTCAAGAATGGAAATCTCCCTTGTGCTTTCAGCACACCCGTGTCGCATGGCCAGTGCTGGGCCACGGTTGGGTCAACTCCATTCAGAGCCTGTAGTGTGGGACTCAGGGCATTGGGCTGGGGAGAAAATCAGAGAACTGACAGCAGGGCAAATGGGCACAAGGGAGCAAAAGCTCTGGAGAAACTTTGCAGCAGTGCTCTTGGCATCTCAGCAAAGTCCTGTTTCCCAGACGGACAATCCTAACTCCAGCTTTCGTGGACTGGCCATTGGCCAACAATTGATGGATGGAGAGTGTAATAGACCAGCCTGTCTGTCCCCAGGTAGGGTGATTTCAGTGGTGCAACTTACACTTCAGGGCTCTCCGTGAGACCAGCCTGAGGCTGGATGCCTCCAGTAACTGTTTTTTGCCTTGTTTTGTTCTCTGCTGTTTCTCTCTCTCCACTGCTTTTCCCTGGGAATGCTCCTTCAATAAATAACCTGCACACAAGGCTGGGTATGGTGGCTCATGCCTGTAATCCCAGCACTTTGGGAGGCCGAGCCAGGCAGATTGCCTGAGGTCAGCGGTTTGAGACCAGCCTGGCCAACATGGTGAAACTCTGTCTCTACTAAAAATACAAAAACATTAGCGGAGTATGGTGATGCACGCCTGTAATTCTACCTACTCGGGAGACTGAGGCAGGAGAATCACTTGAACCTTGGAGGCAGAGGTTGCAGTGAGCTGAGATCATTCACTCCACTCTAGCCTGGGCAGCAGAGTGAGACTCCATCTCAAAAATATTTCTTTTTCTTTATCTTTTTTTTTTTTTTTTTTGAGATAGTCTCACTCTGTCACCCAGGCTGGAGTACAGCGGCATGATCTCGGCTCACTGCAACCTCTGCCTCCTGGGTATAAGCGATTCTCCTGCCTCACCCTCACAAGTAGCTGGGATTACAGGCGCATACCACCATGCCCAGCTAATTTTTGTATTTTTAGTAGAGACACAGTTTCATTAAACTATAGAGTTTAGTAGAAACAGAGTTTGGCCAGGCTGGTCTCGAACCCCTGAGCTCAGGTAATCCTCCCACTTCGGCCTCGCAAAGTGCTGGGATTACAGGTGTGAGCCACTGTGCCTGGCTCAAAATTAAATAAATAAATAATAAATAAATAACCTGCACACACATCCCCATCTGAGGCTCTGCTTCTGGGGAGTCCAACCTAAGACAAACACCCCAATGAGGCTGCAAAGTGGATATTCCAGGTGACTTCTTGGGGAGCTAGGGCTGCCTGTTCTCCATTCATCAGTAATAAATCTGAAAGGCTGTCTAGCACCCAGAAGCCACTGTCCTGCTGTAGCCCAGTGGCCTGGCTATAGCGTCAGGAGCCCTGGATGGTCCTCTCTTTCAGGCCGAGCCCCTCCCGGATGCCTGCGGACTCAGAGGATTTTGGCCAAGTTCCTTAACCCTCCTCCAAAGCAACACCTCCACGTTGTTGCTGAACAGCTCCTTTCTGCAGTCCTGGGGCGAGGTCATCCGAATCAGAGTCACAGGTGTGAAGCCTCCCTTTTATCTCATCTCAGGGAACCCAGATAAACCCAGAAACACTCAGATATTGGGCATGAGTTTATTTTTCTTTTCTCTTTTAAACATGGAAATAGAGAGATGGGATCTCACTATCTTGCCCAGGCTGGTCTTGAGCTCCTGGAGTCAAACGATCCTCCTGCCTCAGCCTCCTAAAGTGCTGGGATGGCAGGTGTGAATCACCACACCCAGCCAGGGCATCAGCTTAGTGCAGAGGCCACAGCACAGGCTCTGGTGTGAATCGCACCACTGCCACTTTCTACGTGGGAAACTCTAGGCAGAGGATTTCACCTCTCTGTGCCTCAGTTTCCTCACATGTAAACTGGGATAATCGAAATGCCAGCCTCAGAATGGTTATTTTGCAGGATGAATGAGATAACCCCAGTGTTACAAGCAGGTCATTCTGGAGTCATGCAGCCTACATGCCCTGCTGGGATTGTTCAGGGCTTTTTGT
The DNA here is from genome assembly GCF_001698545.2 of Rhinopithecus bieti. Taxonomy (NCBI): domain Eukaryota; kingdom Metazoa; phylum Chordata; class Mammalia; order Primates; family Cercopithecidae; genus Rhinopithecus; species Rhinopithecus bieti. Next base: position 882,322 of record NW_016809016.1, read on the forward strand.
TTAAAACAAGCCCAGTGTGGGAAACAGATTCTCAAACACACAAACAATGGAGGTGATGATTCTTTCTAGGATCGCTTTGCTTCCATATTTCCCGAAGTGTCCACAGACCGTGCATATCAGGAGAAACTAGAGTATTAGTTAAAAATGCATGCTTTTGGGTCCACCCCAAACTTTCTGAATTGGGTCTAGGCCAAAGAATGAGTTTTTATGGGTTAAAATTCTCTTTATGCCTAGCTCTTCCAGGCATGCACTCTCTGAAAACCTAGGTGGCTACTCCAGGTGATGTGGGATGTGACTGCAGGTCCACTCGTGGCTCTTTACAGTGATCTGGGGGCCTGGGAAGAGTGTGAGCTTTGGGGTGGGCTCAGCCTGTTCCCGGATCCTGGTTCTGGTTTTTCCTGGCTCTGTGATCGTGAGCATTTTCCCAGCATATTCCCACCTCATGAGGTCTCTGTGGGGAAGCCGTCATCATCAGCCCCACTCTACAGATGAGGAACTGACTCTTGAAAAGGTCAAGTTCTTAGCCCCGGTCTGGTGGCTTATGCCTGTAATCCCAGCACTTTGGGAGGCTGAGGCGGGAGGATCCCTTGAGGCCAGGAGTTCAAGACCAGCTCTGGCAACAGAGCGAGACCCTGTCTCTACAAAAATTAGAAAATTAGTCAGCCGTGATGGTGCAGTCTTGTGGCTCTAGCTGACTTAAGAGGCTAAGGCAGTAGAATCACTTAAGCCTAGGAGTTCAAGGCTACAGTAAGCTATGATTGCACCACTGGACTCTAGCCTAGGCGACACAGCCAGACCCTCTTGCTAAAAAGGAAAAAAATTAGGAAAACAAAATTGGAAAAGAAAAGGTCAAGTCCAAGATCACTTGGTTAGCAAATGGCAGAACTAAAATTCAAGCTCAGGTCTGTCTGATTATCTTCCCCTATCTCTGCTCAGTTTCTCAAAGTGAGGCCCTGGGATCTCTTGCATCAGGGAGGGTTGTTTGGGGGTTTAATTGTTGAGTTGTTAGATATGTACGTTTCTGGGCTGTCCCTAGAATCTCCCGAGGCATCTGAGGTTCTGGGTTTGAAGTAGGGCCTGGGAATCTTTGTGTTAACGAGCTCACAGGGCGATCTAACGGCAGGATAGAGTTTGTGGGCCCCATATGGCTGCCTGAGCATGATGTGCCTTCACTCTCAGCACTGACCAGGCAGGCCTATGGGGAGGACACCTACGTGATCAGCACTCTGCCTCCTGCCGAGGTGCCTGCCTGCACTGTTGCCCCGGAGGAGGGTACTGTCCTGACGAGCTTCGCCATCTTCTGCAACGCCTCCACAGCCCTGGGACCCTTGGAGTTCTGCTTCTGTCTGGAATCAGGTACCGGCTGAGGACTCTGCTCTTCCTTCAGCTCCTGAGTTCATCTTCTTGCAGAATGGGGGCCTGTTCTCTATGGGAGCTGCAAAGAATGTGTTCTCTGTGTGAAAGAGGTTGCCAGGATGAGGGCTTCCCTAAAGCTTAACCCCTAGCCCCAAAACACTGACCCAGCCATCATTCCACAGAGACATGAGAAGAAGGTCTCCTCCACAACTAGAAGCCAAAATCCGTTGTCCTCGCATGGGGGACATTGATGGAGTGAAATGAACAGGAATACCCAAAACTATGACCATGTAGGGTGGCCACCAAGACACCATCCCCGAACTCCCGCTCACCACACACAGACACACACACACACACACACATGCATACACACACTCGGAGTAGCTGAGACTCCAAGAAGCCTGGAGCTATTCAAGAAGACAGAGATGGGTCTGGTTAACAGAATCTTCAACAATTCCATTGACGCTGCTTTGCAGGCAGCCCCAGGGAGTGGGTGATACTGCAGGACGAGCTGAGCTGAAAGAACATTTTTGCAAAGGTATGCAGGTGACAAACATGGAAGACCCCATCCACAAAGCATAAAACCCTGCACAGTCTCCCTGCTGTCACCCTAACCACCCACATCCAGGGACAGCACCAGGGCATTAGCAGGAGAGATGGGGGAGCCACTCGCATTGCATTTATTCTTCCATTTGGGGAGTGATTGTTCCTTGGAGGGTTCATCTGAGCCCTTATCTCCACCTGGTAGGCTTTGGCTTCTTTTATTTGTTTGTCTTTTTTTTTTTGGAGACAGAGTTTTGCTCTTGTTGCCCAGGCTGGAGTGCAGTGGCACAATCTTGGCTCACTGCAATCTCTGCCTCCCGGGTTCAAGGGATTCAATTGCCTCATCCTCCCGAGCAGCTGAGATTACAGGCGCCCGCCACCACACCCAGCTAATTTTTGTATTTTTGGTAGAGATGGGGTTTCACTATGTTGGCCAGGCTAGTCTCAAACTCCTGACCTCAGGTGATCCATCCACCTCAGCCTCCCAAAGTGCTGGGATTACAGATGTAAGCCACGTGCCCAGGAGGGCTTTGGCATTTTGTGCTCTGAAAATGCTCTAGTCAGCTTGTAATTTTCCTCCAAAGTCAGGTACCAGGAGTGTTGCCAGGATGCTCCCCCAAACCCAGCATCAAACATCACAATGGCGTAAACATTGCACCTGATTAGGGAAAGTGCACATCAGCTACTGTAACACCCAAGGGAGTGCAGTTTCCACAGTGCTCTGTCTAACGGATGTGGAAACTCACCGCTGTTAAGAGGGCTGTGAATGGGGCCGAGTCTGAAAGGAAAAAGTCCAAGCAAGGTCAGTGGATTTTATTTCAGACCTGCCTCCCGCCAGAGGGAAAGGCCAGGACAGCTGCTCTAGTTCCAATAGGCTGTTCTGCTTTAGTACCTCTCCTGCCTCATCCAAGTGAGCACGGAGGCAGGAAAGTGTGGCTGCAGAAAAGTGAGTCCCAGGCCAGGCGTCGTGGCTCATGCCCATAATCCCAGCGCTTCGGGAGGCCGAGGTGGCTGGATCACCTGAGGGCAGGAGTTCGAGACCTAATTTTTACATTTTTTTTTGTAGAAACAAGGTCTTCTTAAGTTGCCCAGGCTGGTCTTGAACTCCTCGCCCCTGAGCTAATTTTTGCGTTGTCATTGTTGCTCCTCCTCCCCCTCCTCCTTCTTTTCTTCCTCTTATAATTTGGTTTACCACCTTGACTTAAAACAACAACAACAACAACAACAACAACAACAACAAACTGTAAATGGGATATTTTTCCTGCAATTTTTTATGGATTTTAGTAAAATTATTCCAAAGTCACAGCAACCTGCAGTTGCTTAGAGAAGACAGTAAATCAGCATATGTGACTGTCTCTTACACGAAAGTGTGGAATCCTGGCCGGGTGCAGTGGCTCAAGCCTGTAATCCCAGCACTTTGGGAGGCCAAGATGGGCGGATCACGAGGTCAGGAGATCGAGACCATCCTGGCTAACATGGTGAAACCCCGTCTCTACTAAAAAATACAAAATCTAGCCGGGCGAGGTGGCGGCGCCTGTAGTCCCAGCTACTCGGGAGGCTGAGGCAGGAGAATGGCGGGAATCCAGGAGGCGGAGCTTGCAGTGAGCTGAGATCGCACCACTGCACTCCAGCCTGGGCGACAGAGCGAGACTCTGTCTCAAAAAAAAAAAAAAAAAAAAGAAAGTGTGGAATCCCAAGAGCCTACTATGCCTTCAAGAGCTGTGACTTTTGTGTCCCTGTGATCAGGCTCTCCCTGAGTGGGTTGCAGTCTACCTGGGGCTTAGAGATGCCCCCTCATTGGTCAATTTCTGGTCTTGCCAGGTTCCTGCCTACACTGTGGCCCTGAACCTGTCCTGCCATCGGTGTATCTGCCACTTGGAAAGGAGAACAATGACTTTGTGCTGACAGTAGTTATTTCGGCCACCAATCGTGCAGGGGACACACAGCAGACCCAGGCTGTGGCTAAGGTGGGTGGTGGCAGTGACCGCTGTTTCTTTACTGAGAAAAATTATCCACCCTTATGAACCTCACCAAAAGGATGGCTGGATGGAAGATAGCCAGGGGCATAGCCAGATGAGTCACTGATTCATCCATTCCTTCCACAAATATTTACAGAGCATCTACCATGGGCCATGTCCTGGGGGTATAGCCAGGGACACAACAGACATGGTCTCTACGTTTGTAGATCCTATGATTTAGTAGCCAGAATTGGGGGAGGGTCCTGGGAGCTGGTGGGTGAGGGGGGTTGGAGAATGACTCTGGCATGAGTTAGGCCAGCACCTTCAAAGGGCTCAGAGGAAGTAGGACCAAAATTAGCCAACAAGGACTCAAGGAAGAGCCTAGATAAGATCCCAAGATTTCAAGCATCAGAGGCCGGGTGGAGGTGGAAGAGGTTGAGACCAAGAGGAGGAGGGTAGCCAGTGGTAGAGCAATGACTTGCGCCAGCCTGGAGCTGACCAAGGCTTGGTTTGGGCGGCTGTCAGCTGCCTGGTGCGAGCAGGTCTGGGTGCCCTCTAGCCTCAGGAAGTGCCCAAGAACTCCCAGGTGAGGCCAAAGGCGTCCAAGCCTGCTCTGGCCCCATGTGACTTCAGAGGCCAGGTTCTTCCTAGCAGGTTCTGAGCACAGTTCTGATTTCCCAACAGGTGGCACTCGGAGACACATGGGTTGAGGATGTAGCATTCCAGGCTGCAGTGTCAGAGAAAATCTCCACATCCCTGCAAGGCGAGGGTGGCCCCAAGCAGCTCCTCCAGCTGGCCAAGGCCGTGTCCTCCGTGCTGAACCAAGAGCACAAAAGCCAGGGCTCAGGACAGCCACTGAGCATGGATGTCAGACAGAAGGTGCCCGTGGGAAGAGGGGGTGCTCCTTTCATTCTCTTCCTCTGGGGCCCCAGGGTCTGCGTGTGGCCATTTGGGCTGTGCATCAAGGTTCATGGATCGGGGAGAAGCCTGTGGTATCTCCCAAGCGGCTGACACCACCTCCCTCTCTGGTCTTTTGGGTGAGTGACATAAAGTGAAGAAAATGCCTTCTTCCTTGGTAACCTGCTTTCTTGGCTGGCCCTCGTGGAGGCACAGGCCTCTGGGATGGGGGGAGTTTAGAACCCATCACCCTCTCCCCTTCATGTTTCAGATGACAAGGCAGAGCCCCAGAGGAGAAAGGGGACTGCCCTCAGTCCCATGGGTAGTGGTTTGAGGTTGGACCTCAGATGGTGTCCCAGCTTTGTCACTACCATTTGCATTGTCACAGGCCAGGGACAGGTTCAGTTTATAAGCCTCAGTTTCCCCATATGGAAAAGAGGAATAAGAATACTAGTCTCCTCATACAATTGTGGTAAGAGTTAAATAAGAATTACAATCACTGCAACTAAAAAACTAGATAAGATGGCCAACGTTCAACCAGTTTTAATCCACAAAAATGACTGGTCCATGTTACAACCTAGTATGATAAACTATTGCAGAACATACTATTGTGTCCACTCCCAGCATGTGCCACCTGAGTTTGCATGTGTGTGTGCATGCAAACACACACACACACACACCCCTGTGGGCATGGAGAAGACAAGAAAGACTTCTTTTGGCCCCCTGAAATGTTTACAGGAAAGTACTGAGTGTGGTGCTGGAGGCCCAGTAGGTACTTAATACAGGAAGCAGGATTGTCATTGTGATCGCTTACACAGAGAAACTAACGTGTATCAAGCACCTGCTATGAGCTGCCAGGCCCTGAATGAGGGCTTCATGGATCTGTAATCCCCACTACAACCTTGGGAGGTAAATGGTGAGGCCTCCATCTATGTTACAGCTGAGGAAACAGAGAGTAGGAGAATCAGAGGTGCCTCCCTGGGTCCGTATGTCTGGTAAGTGGTGAAGCCAGGGTTCAAACCCAGGTTAGAGGATCCCCCTCCACCTCCAGCCCTCTTACCCCAGACCTTTGTTCCACATTCCCTACCCCATCCCCTCTGCCACATACATACACGTTAACTCTCACACATGCTCACATACACACACTTTCACACACACTTTTATGCACACACACACATACATGCACTCACATATGCTCGCACACACACACACGTGTATTCACACTCCCACTCACACACACCCACACACATGCTCACACACTCATACACACATACATGCACTCATATTGACACAGGCTCACACTCACAAACTCACAAACTCATACACACACTGACGGGGCTCACAACAGCACGCTCACCACCACACACATACACAGCACATACGAACTCACACACATGCTCGACAACATCACTGACACACTCTCACACATTCATACACACACATACTTACACCTACACACTATGCTCTCACACACACCATCACACACTCACACACACTTTCCACCACGCACAGCTCTCATTCCTGGTCGCATTCACTCTGAGAAGTACCAATGGCAAACTTCCCCTGGACATCCTGTGGTCCCCAATCACACAGACCACACAGCCTAACCCACGGTCTCTCCATGCAATGCCCGGGGCCTGGCACAAGACAGATGTCAAACTCTCACTGGGCAGCTGAGAAGATGTTAACAAGGGCTCTGTTGAGAGAGGTGTGCGCAGGGCTTAGGGAACAAACTAAACAGCATGGAGGACCCCAGGGGCCCGGCCTGCCATGAGCAGGATCCCCTGGGCCAAAATTAAGGCGTCGGCAGAGCTACAAACCTGGAGGCTCCAGGGCAGAAGGCATTCCTTGCCTTTTCCGGATTCTAGAGGCCACCTGCACTCCTTGACTCCTACCTTCAAAGCCAGCCACGCAGCATCTCCAAAGCCCTCTCCTTTCCCTCTCTCTCTCCCCACCTTTCCCTCATCCTCTTTCCCTCTCTTTCTCTTCCAGCTACCCCTACCTCCATCACCCATCTCCTTTTCTGTTTAACACTCCTGCCTCCCTCTTAGAAGGATCGTGTGATGATGTTGGTCCCACCTGTTTATCTGGGATAATCTCTCCATCTCAGAATCCTTAACTTAATTGCATCTCCAAAATGACCTAGCCAAAGTGCCTTTTGCCACATGCAGTAACATATTCACAGGTTTCAGGGATGTGAATGTGGGCATCTTGAGGGGGCTGTTATCTGCCTAATCACACATCATACAAGGCAGACAGAGGTCTGCAGAGCTTTAGAACCCCCCAGTGAGGCCAGGTGTGGTGATTTACGCCTGTAATCCCTGCCCTTTGGGAGGCTGAGGCAGGCGGATCACTTGAGGTCAGAAGTTCAAGACCAGCCTGGCCAACATGGCAAAATCCTGTCTCTACTAAAAACACAAAAAATTAGCTGGGCTTGGTGGTGTGCACCTGTAATCTCAACTACTTAGGAGGTTGAGGTCCGAGAATCGCTTGAACCCAGGAGGCGGAGGTTGCAGTGAGTCAAGATCATGCCACTGTACTCCAGCCTAGGTGACACAGTGAGACTCTGACTCAAAAAAAAAAAAATGAAGAAGAAAAGAAAAGAAAAGAAAAAGAACCCCCTAATAAGCCTGGTCACTCCTGATCTTGCATCTTCCTGACACTACTTCATGGAGCCATGGAATTACATTTCCTCTCCCTGCCTTTCTCCCCCATGCCAAGGTCAGGGAGCATGTGCTGGGGTCGCTGTCTGCAGTCACGGCCAGCTTGGAGGACGTGCAGAGGGTGCAGGAGCTGGCCGAGGTGCTGAGAGAGGTGACCTGCCGGAGTAGGGAACTCACACCCTCGGCCCAGGTGAGTAGCTTCCATCTACCGAGGCTACCGTGGGACACGCTCCTGCATGGCAGGTGGGTGATCAGCATAGGTTGAAGGGGTCCCTTGGTCACAGGGCTCTCCTGGGGCTGCCAAGACCTCTGCCATCTTCTTTCCAGGGGTCCTGCATGGTTGATTCATGGGAAGGTGCCCCTCCTGCAGCCCATGTATCTCACGCTGGGTGAGAGGGCCTGTTTGCCCAGACTCTCACTCCCCCATCTGATGGTGAGCAACTTGAGGGAGTAACTGAATCTCATTAATATTTGGGTGGCCAAGTGTGAGTCCAGACACTGCTACTGACTGCTCATGTTCTCAACTTCAGTGCATGCCAGCCTGACATCTGGCTGCCAGCTCCTGGCCTTCCTTACCCTTCTGGGGGTCTTCTCTGACCCTCAGAGCCTAGTCTACCTGCCCATATGGCTGCAAATTCATGCAGTGTTCAGCGACTAATGGAGCTGGTGTATAAATACCCCACCTCCCTCACCCCTCTTGATGGATAATCCCAAGCAGGAGCGAATCCCAGGTAATGGGCTTGATCACACTCCTGTACTGGCTTCCACCCTTCCCTGTCTCACACCCCCTACTCCCCACAAGTGTTTCTTGGGATTATCTCCAAATAAATGACTTGCTCTCAAATCCTTGCTCCTGGATCTGCTTCTTGGAGAACTCAAATTAAAACACCATGTTCCCAGGGTTCTGACAGCCAAGGGTTAAAAAGGAAGCCATAGGCCAGGTGTGGTGGCTGATGCCTGTAATCCCAGCGTTTTGGGAGGCAGAGGCAGGAGGATCGCTTGAGGCCAGGAGTTTGAGACCAGCCTGGGCAACATAGTGAGACCTCATCCCTTCAAAAACAAAACAAAGGCCAGGCACGGTGGCTCATGCCTGTAATCCCAGCACTTTGGGAGGCTGAGGCAGGTGGATTGCCTGAGGTCAGGAGTTTGAGACCAGCCTGGCCAACATGGTGAAACCCCATTTCTATTAAAAATACAAAAATTAGCTGGGCATGGTGGTGTGCGCCTATAGTCCCAGCTACTCGGGAGGCTGAGGCAGGAGAATCGCTTCAACCTGGGAGGTGGAGGTTGCAGTGAGCTGAGATCGTGCCACTGCACTCCAGCCTGGGTGATAGAGACTCAGTCTCAAAAAGCAAACCAACAAACAAAAACAAAGCAAAACAAAATTGGTTGGACATCATGGTACACACGTGTATTCCTAGCTACTCGGGAGGTTGAGGTGGGAGGATCCATTGAGCCCAGAAGGTCAAGGCTGCAGTGAGCCGTGATTGTGCCACTGCACTCCAGCATGGGTGACAAAGCAAAACTCTATGAAAAAAATAACAATAAAAAGAAGCCCTAAAAACAGGGAAAGTGGGCCAGCACAGTGGCTCATGCCTGTAATCCCAGCACTTTGGGAGCCTGAGGCAGTAGGATCACTCGATCCCTAGAGTTCAAGCCCAGTCTGTGCAACATAGGGAAACTACATCTCTACCAAACAAACAAACAAACAAACAAACAAAAAATCCCTAAATACTGGCATATACCTGTAGTCCCAGCTACTCAGGAGGCTGAGGCATAAGGATCACTTGAGCCCAGGAGTTCGAGGTTACAGTGAGCCATGCTTGTGCTACTGCACTCCAGCCTGGGCAACAGAGTAAGATTCTGTCTCAAAAACAAACAAACAAACAAACAACAGAAGAGGAGAGAACTGTCCTGGCTTTGACCCACCCACTCTGGTGGGAGGTTGTGCCCCTAAAATCTTCCAGCCTGAAGCTAACAAGGCTGGTCTTGATTCTGGGGCTTATTCATGATATGACACTTTCCATTTACACATCCATTTGCTAATCCATCTATTTACATGCATATACACTGTATACACATGTACTTGTACACATCCTCCACTCTATCCTTCTATCCATTCATGCATGCATTAATTTCATCATTCATTTAACAAATGCTTCCTGAATGTCAAGTATGTGCCAGGTAGTGTGCAACTCGTTGAGAATTCAGCAGCAAATCATGTAGACATGGCATCTGCCATTATGGTCCTTTCAGACTATTGAGACAGCCGGACATTAGACAAATAATTTCACAAATACATATAAAACTACAAAATTTGAATATGTACTGCATCCATCCACCCACCCACCCGCACAGCCATCCACCTATTCATTCATCTGCCATCCACCCATCTATTCATCCATCATTCATCCATCCTCCATCCATTTATCTTCCACCCATTCATCCATCCACCTATCATCCATCCATCTATCCACCCACCCACTTATCCATCCTCCATTCTCCATCCATCCATCCACCCACCATTCATCCATCCACCCACCATCCACCCATCCATCCATCCATCTACCATCCATGCACCCACCCATCCATCTGTCCATTCATCACCCATTCACCCTCCATCCACCCATTCATTCATCCTCCATCCATCCATTTTCCACCCATCCACCTATCATCCATACATCCATTTATCCAACTGCCTATCCATCCTTCATTTATCCATCCATCCATCCCCTAGTCATGGAATGTTGCTGAAGACCTACTATGTGCTGGGCACTGTGCAGGGCACTCTGGGAAGGATTCAGAGGCAGACCAGGCTACTCTCTTGAAGGATCTTAGAGGACGGTAAGGTGGGAGGACCTGGTCTCAAACCAGAGATACAGGGAGCTTGTGTGCCAGGTCTAGCCCAGCTCTTTCCTGGCTTGTTCCCCTCCTTGCTTCCCTTGTCCCTTGAATGACACAGGAATGGTCTATCTTGAGCGGGGGCTCATACTGCTTTTCCTTATTTGGGTGAACCCAGTGGGAGGCCAGCTGGGCTCTACAGCATGCCAGTGAGGCCCTGTTGACAGTGAGTGCCAAGGCCCGCCCCGAGGACCAGAGGCGCCAGGCAGCCACCAGGGACCTGTTTCAGGCTGTGGGCAGTGTGCTGGAAGCTTCCCTGAGCAACAGACCAGAAGAACTTGTGGAGGCCAGCGGCAGCCAGGTGGGTGTCCAGGCCAGATGCAGACCTCACACACACTGAATACTTAGCTCACATCAGCTTTTCTAGGTGGAGATTTTCCCCCCATCTGGCAGATGAGGAAACTGAGGCACAGAGATTAAGGTGTTGCCCTGAGAGCTGTAAGAAAATTTCCAGAGAGCAGGGCTTCCGGGAGGCAGTGTGGAGTGGTGGGCAAATCACAGCCTCTGGAATGAGACAGCCTGAGTTTGAGTCCTGCCTCTGTCACTTAGGAGGCTCGTGACCTGAGCAAGATACAGAGTTTACTTAAGCCTCTTTTCCTCATGTGTAAAGCAAGGCACTCTGCTTCATCCCAAATAAGCTGCCAAATGGAGAGATCATATGGACCCCCTAGCAGGTCTGGGTAAACCCCTGGCTCATTTTACCAAGGACACAGAAGAGAGGCAGCTGCCCAGAGTAAGAATAGGTTGTAGGCTGGGCGCGGTGGCTCAAACCTGTAATCCCAGCACTTTGGGAGGCCGAGACGGGCGGATCACAAGGTCAGGAGATCGAGAGTAGGTTGTAGCACTGTCTCACGTGGCCCCAGCATCCTGGTGGGGACGAAGCCTCCTAGATGGCATAATGACAGAGCCACAAAACCCATTTCTTGCTGTTGCACAGTTCTTTGTCACATGGGGCCATCACCTCTATTCAGGAAGAAGTGAAAGACACACAACACACAAAGATGCTTGGATGCACACACACACATACTCAGACACACTCAATCTCCACAAACACACACACAAAAACACGGGGCACGCTCACACTCACGTGCAAGCTCACACACACACTGAGAGGCCTCACACTCTTACACGGCCTCAAGCACGCACTTTTGCACACAGTTAGGTGCACATTTACACACACACATCTTCACACGGGCCATGCAGTCACATGCACTCACATACTCACAGACTGTCACATATGGTTGCACACTCCATAATCATGCAATCACCTATGCACACTCAAACACTGTACGCACATACATGCTCAGGACCACGCTCACATTCACGCACACATACACATGCTCAAACACTGCCATTCACATGCAGTGACATCACCTTCACACTTGTGTGTTCACATGCGTGCACACATGCACACACACACACATGATTTGTGCCCCAATAGGAATTCTGTGCAAACATCCAGCCCTTCCTGTGTCCCCGCACCAGCTGTGGTGTCAGGATGCATGTCCCCGCACCAGCTGTGGTGTCGGGATGCATCTCATTTGGGAGTTGGGATGGGTGGGGAGCAGATTTGAAGCCCAGGAGACCTGGTGAAATGGCCTCGCTCTCAGCTGTCCATTTCCCCTGGAACAAGCCATAGGGTGCTGGCAGATGTCAGCAGCCCAGACAGCCACATTGCCTGATGACTCAGCACACAGGCCCTGTAGCCATATGCTTTGCCGTGAGTCCCGGCTCTTCCCCTTATCAGTGTGTGACCTCCCACAGTCTCCTGTCCTCTCTGTGCCTCCATCCTCTTTCTGTCCAATGGAGCTAGTGAAGCCCCCGCCACACCAAGTTACTGTGAGGATGGAATGGGCTCACAGAAGCCCGTCTAGAAACTTTATGAGTGCTGCTTTTGGGCCACCTCCGAGGCAGTCTTTCTCCCTCTTCTCTGTCCTCTCCCAATCCCTCCTGAAGGTCCCACATTGGCCTGGTGACAGTAACCAAAGATGGCGATATAGCATAGCCATCTCATAGCATAGCAATATCCATAACCATAGTCCATAGCAGTATCCTCCTGCCTTCTTTTCCAGAGTGCCATAGTGCTGCGGCTGCTTGGAGTCGTGGAGCATGTGCAGACCGTCCTTCTGCTGGGAAAACTGCCGGGGGGCCTTCCAGCCGTGCTGGCCACCCCCTCCATCTCTGTGTACACAAACAGGTACAAACCAGCTACACCATGGGTCCCCAAGAAAGCTCATCCCCTAACCTGGCTCATTCCACACCCGCACTCCAAAACCTTGTGCTAGGCAGAGCTCAGGAGACCAGACTTGGAGCTGGAGAAGTGATGGGACCTAGAGCTGGGAAGGGCTTTCCACCAAGAGAAGGTCCCCTTGTCACCATGTTGAGTGTTTGCACAGCACAGGAAGGGAGGCATGGAGTTGCCTCCATGCCTGGGGCCAAGCCCAGTGTTAGATCCACCTGAAGGAGTCCTGAGAGATGCTCACATGGCAGCTGTGCAGGCAAGGGGACTGAAGGAATAGGACCAGCCTTCCGTTAACCATGCCCTGCCTGGGCCTGTAGGAATTCAAGATCCACTTACCTTGGGCTCGTACACACACACACACACACACACACACACACACACACACACACAGGGCTCATCGAGCACTGACGCCATACCTGGGATGCTCCACACCATCCATTCCTCCACCTGACAAGCAGGAGCTGGACAATGCTGCTGGCAACACTGGGACCCCATGCCCCAAGCCTTGGTTCTTCCTGCCAGGGTTTCCCTCTTAGATCTCAGACACAGTTTCCCAAAGCAGTATCCTGATTAGAGGAACGATCTGAAATAGGGTCCCCAACATGATCAGAAAGGGGCAAAGTCAAAGACCAGAAAAGATGGGGCTGGGTCAAGACATGGCATCAGAGGTCAAGGTAGGAAGGGAAGATAACCCTGCAGAAAAATCTGCGTCCAAGCTCGTTTATTCATTCAATGAAAATATTGATGGACTACCTGTTATATGCAAGGCGCTGCTATAGACATCGGAGGTATAGCAGTAAACAAGGCTGGCAAAGCCCCACCCTCATGGAACCTCCAGTCTAGCTGCCTCTTGTGCTGCTTCTGCTGAAACAAACATGGTGAACCACCTATAGGGATCAAAACACACCCCCACTCTGATGGTGAAGCTGGGCTCCCAGTAGTGCAGGAGGTGTGGGGTCTTCCTCGACACTGACTTTCTCCTCCCTCCCCTGCCACCTCTGTTCTCACCTTGTGGCCAGAATACAACCCTGGAGTTGGCAAGGCTCCTCCCTGCGCACGGATGCTGCAGACTCTGCAACCTTCATGCTGCCCACTGCCTCCTCACTCGGCTCTCTGGAGGATGGCCAGGAGCCTGTGGATATAAAGGTAATGACAGTAGTAGCATCCTTGGGGACAGCCTTTACAGTTTGCAGAGCACTTTCACAGGCATTTGCTCGTTTGTGTTGAGTATGATGGTGCCCGCTGTGCCAGTGAGCTTCAATCATTTTCGCAAAACCACAAGTAAGTGGCTCTGCCGGGCTTCAGACCCAGACCTCTGGGCTCCCAGATTCACCCTCTTTGCATTGTGCTGCAAAATTTCCCCAACAGCCTTGATTCAGGTAGTCACTGGAAATAAAGCTCTTCCAGCTTAGTGCCATAACTTGGAAATGGCCAACCCAGGCTCTTTTCCATCCTCAAATTAAAGTATATCTGACTGTGTACTCCCTGAGCCCTAATGAAAGCAAATGTCTTTCTCTTAAAGACTTACTGGCTTTTGGGGAAGAAAGACTGGGAAGGGGAGACTGAGGAGGGCGGATCACCTGAGGTCAGGAGTTCGAGACCAGCCTGGTCAACATGATGAAACCCCATCTCTACTAAAAATACAAAATTAGCCGGGTGTGGTGGTTCTCACCTGTAATCCCAGCTAGTTAGGAGGCTGAGGCAGGGGAATTGCTTGAACCCGGAAGGCGGAGGTTGCAGTGAGCAGAGATTGTGCCATTACACTCCAGCCGGGGTGACAGAGCGAGACTCTGTGTAAAAAAAAAAAAAAAAAAAAAAAAAAAAGACTTGGATGGTTTTACAGTCCAGTCATTGCTCAGCCAAAGCAAGTCTGATCTGGGTCCTCTAGGGCAGGCTCTCTGTGGCCTCAGCCCTGACACTGGAAACATGCCAGGGGAAGCAGCAGCAGCAGAAGGTAGGCCCCACCTGCCCCACATACCAGGGCTACTGCTCCTTGAGTCCGAGGACCTTGCCTTTCACCCTCCAGCTTCTCAGGGGCCTTGGCCAACACTCCTTGCTCTCGGTTTCAGATGATGAGTTTCCCAAAGAGCCCCTTTCCAGCTCGAAGCCACTTCGATGTCAGCGGGACTGTCGGTGGCCTCCGTGTGACCAGCCCTAGTGGTCAGCTCATACCTATGAAGAATCTGTCGGAGAATATTGAGGTAGAAATTTGGGATGTCGTCAGAAGTCAGGTGGGCCCAGGCTGGAGTTCAGTGGCATGATCTCAGCTCACTGCAACCTCTGCCTCCAGGGCATAAATGATCCTCCCATCTTAGCTTCCCAAGTAGCTGGGACAACAGGTGCAAGCCACCACACCCAGCTGATTTTTTTTTTTTAAGTTTTGGTAGTGACAAGTTCTCACTATATTGCCCAGGCTGGTCTTCAACTCTTGGGCTCAAGCAATCCTCCCTCCTTGGCTTCCCAAAGTGCCAGGATTATGGGCGTGAGCCACTGCGCCTGGCCACATTTCTGTCGTCTTCTTCCTTTTTTTTTTTTTTTTTTTGAGACGGAGTTTTGCTCTCATTGCCCAGATTAGAGTGCAATGGCGAGATCTCAACTCACTGCAACCTCCGCCTCCTGGGTTCAAGTGATTCTCCTGCCTCAGCCTCCCGAGTAGCTGGATTACAGGTACCCGCCACGACGCCAGGCTAATTTTTTGTATTTTTAGTAGGACGGGGCTTCACCATGTTGGTCAGGCTGGTCTTGAACTCCTGACCTCAGGTGATCCACTTGCCTCGGCCTCCCAGAGTGCTGGAATTACAGGCGTGAGCCACCATGCCTGGCCTCTGTCTTCTTTTTCAACTTGGTTGAAATTGAAAGTTGGCCAATTATTTTTTTAAAAAATGGTTAAAGAAGAGAATCATTCAAAAGGATCCTTACCAGCTAGTCATGGTAGTTCACACCTGTAATCCCAGCACTTTGAGAGGTCAAGATGGGAGAATCACGAGAGTCCAGGAGTTCAAGACCAGCCTCAGCAACAATGTGAGATACCATCTGTACAAAAAATACAAAAATTAGTCAGGTGTGGTGGCATGCACCTGTGGTCCCAGCTACTCAGGAGGATGAGGCAGAAGGATTGCTTATGCCCAGGAGGTTGAGGCTGCAGTGAACCAAGATTGGTTTAAAAAATAACAGCAACAGGCCGGGTGCGGTGGGTCACGCCTGTAATCCCAGCACTTTGGGAGGCTGAGGTGGGTGGATCACGAGGTCAGGAGAGCAAGACCGTCCTGACCAATGTGGTGAAATGTCGTCTCTACTAAAAAAAAATACAAAAATTAGCTGAGTGTGGTGGCATGTGCCTGTAATCCCAGCTACTCGGGAGGCTGAGGCAGGAGAATAGCTTGAACCCGGGAGGCGGAGATTGCAGTGAGCCAAGATCATGCCACCGCACTCCAGTCTGCCAGCCTGGCGACAGAACAAGACACCATCTCAAAACAAACAAAACAAAACAACAAACAAAACAAAACAAAATAAAAAAAACCAGCAAACAAATAAAGGTCCTTACCCTAGCTTAATCATTGTACTTAACTTAAAACTATAAATGTATGTTCATTCACCAATCCTTGGATAACCAGAGTTTTCCTGGTTATATATACCTGTTGTTTGGAATTTTGGTTATCTTCATTCCAGAAACCACTCCCATTACATAGCCTCTAAAATGTCTAGTTAGGCTGGGCACGAGGGCTCACACCTGCAATGCCAACACTTTGGGAAGCCAAGGCGAGTGGATCACCTGAGATCAGGAGTTTGAGACCAGCCTGGCCAATAGTAAAACAGTTTGCAGAGCACTTTCACATGCATTAGCTCATTTCTGTTTAGTAAAACTCCGTCTCTACTAAAAATACAAAAAGCTGGGCGTGCTGGCGGGCGCCTATAGTCCCAGCTACTCAGGAGGCTGAGGATGGAGAATCGCTTGAACTTGGGAGGCAGAGGTTGCAGTGAGCCGAGATTGCACCACTGCACTCCAGCCTGGGCAACAGAGCAAGACTCCCATCTCAAAAAAATAAAAAAATAAAATAAAATAAAATGTCCAGTTAGATTTTCTTTACAGTTAAACAAAAACATAAACATGCCGTGGTGCAATATAAGTTCATGTTTTTCAAAATTTTAATGATTTTATTCTAGTCTTCTACAATTTTCTCATCAATGCCTAATTCAATAACAATTTTTAATGATGTCTGTGTTATCATCCCTGGAATCTGTGGATATGCCACCTTAAAGGCAAAAGGAAGGTCAGGTGTGGTAGCTCACACCTGTAATCCCAGGGCTTTGGGAGGCTGAAGTGGGAGGATCACTTGAGCCCAGGAGTTCAAGGTTATAGTGGGCTGTGGTCATGCCATTGCCCTCCAGCCTGGGCAACAGAGCCAGGCCCTGTCTAAAAACAGAAACAAAACAAAACTGCAAAAGGGATTTTGCAGATGTGCTTGAGTCTTGCCCATCCTCAGATGGGGAGATTATCCTGGGTTATCCGGTGGGTTCTGTGTCATCCCAAGGGTCCTTATAAAAGGGAGACAGAAAGGGAGGTGTCTCCAGGAGACAAAAAAGTGACTTGATGACAGAAGCAAGAGGCTGGAGTGATGCGAGGAAGGGGCTATGAGCTAAGGAATGCAGGTAGCCACCAGAAGCCGTAAAAGGCAGGGAAGCAGGTTCTCCTCTAGCCCTGGGAAACTGATTTTGCACTCCAGCCTTTGGAACTCTAAGATAACAACTGTGTATTGTCTTAAGCTTCCCACGGTGGTCATTTGTGATAGCAGCCATAGGAAACTAATACAATGAGCAAAGCCCGGCCTGGATTTTGGTTCCTGGGTGCTCAGGCCACACAGCTCTGCACAGCAGCCCTGATGCCCATGGGCTGGCATTGCCTTCCTGGCATCCCTTTAATAGGATTGTTTCTGAGCACAGATCCTGCTGCCCCGGCATTCACAAGGACACAGTCAGCCGACCGTGTTGAACCTGACCAGTCCTGAAGCTTTGTGGGTGAACGTGACTCCAGGGGAGGCAACCTTGGGGATCCAGCTGCACTGGAGACCGGACATTGCGCTCACGCTCAGCCTAGGCTACGGCTACCATCCCAACAAGAGCAGCTACGATGCCCAAACTTACCTTGTACCGACGGCGGCTTCAGGTAGGCCTGTGACCATTTCCTGAGCTGCTGTGTGGGGTATGATCAGCTTCACTTGGGAATCAGAAGCCATAGGAAGAAAAGCAAAGAAAAAAACCACCCCACACATTCAGTGGCTTATTTTTTGTTGGTGTTACTATTTGCCAACATTAGGTGAGCACTTACTATATGCCCCGAGGAAGTTTACAAGCTCATATGGAACTGACCTCATTGCAATCCTCATGACAACCCTTGGGAGGGGGAACTATCGAAATTTCCACTTTTCAGCAAGGTGTGGTGGCTCACGCCTATAATCCTAGCACTTTGGGAGGCTGAGCCGGACAGATCACTTGCGGTCAGGAGTTCAGGACCAGCCTGGCCAACATGGCGAAACCCCGTATCTACTGCAAATACAAAAAGTAGCTGGGTGAGGTGGTGTACACCTGTAATCCCAGGTACTTGGGAGGCTGAGGCACAAGAATAGCTTGAACCTAGGAGGCAAAGTTTACAGTGAGCTGAGATCACACCACTGCACTCCAGCCTGGATGACAAAGCAAGACTCTGTCTGAAAACAAAACAAAACAAAACAAAACAAAACAAAACAAAACAAAACAAAACAAAAACCTCTACTTCCAGATAAAAACAAAGAGGTTAAGGAAAAGGAACTGGTCTGAGATCATACAGCCAATAAGGAGCAGAATCTGTGTTTGAGCCCTTGTCTGTCTGACTCAACCACGCTCCCTGACTGGGGAGTGCCCCTTCTTCTGTGCTCCTGGTCTCAGGAGGAGAGAGTGCTCCTAGGACATCAGGGGTGGGGGAAAACCAGCAGGGTCTGCTTTCCTGCCAAGTGGCCTCAGTCACCCTCTCCTATGATCTTAACACCCATCTCAAGGAGGCTTCAGGCTGACCTGGAACCCCCTTTCCTACAGATGAGCTGCCCACGTGGATCCTGAGCCCACAGGACCTGCGTTTTGGAGAAGGGGTCTACTATTTGACTGTGGTCCCTGAGTCTGACCTGGAGCCAGTCCCCAGCAGGGATCTCACAGTTGGCATCACCACCTTCCTGTCTCACTGTGTGTTCTGGGATGAGGTCCAGGAGACTTGGGACGACTCAGGGTGCCAGGTAAGGAGAGAGAAGTGAAGGAAGTAAGGCAGCTTGGTGGGCTGTGCCCAGCTCATGTAGGGTCCTCTTTTGCTGCCTCTGGCACAGCATCTTGTGCCTCTCCATGGGGCCTTTGCTGTTCCTGGTGCCTGGGATACCTGCCTCATCCCTGCTTCAGCCTAAGCATTGCTTCCTGGAGAAAACTGTTCTTAACTCCCTAAGTCTGATTTCCTATTGTGAACCCCAGAGCACACACATCCATAGCATCTAACCCCAGTGCTCTTCATCCATAGCACTTAACAGAGAGGTCATTTCACCTCTACGCATGAGATCATTTAAATGACGTCTGTCTCCCTCCGTCCACTGGGAGCTCCCAATGCAACAGAAACAATGTGCTTTGTTCACCACTGAGAACAAATGGTCATTGACCCAGGCGGTACATGACTCAAGAATCCCTGCTGCCTCTAGGTTGTTAAGGGAGGCCAGGGTGTCATTTCCGAGGGAATGAACTCATAGCTGAGCCCTCAGTTCTGTGCCAGGTGCAGGGCTCCATGCTTTGCTTGCATCGGCTCATCAAATCTGCACAATCATCTGCAAGATAGTTGTGACTCTCATTTTACAGGGGACAAAACAAAGGCTCGGGAAACTCAATTGACTAGTCCCAAATCTTACATCTAGGGCCAGGTGCAGTGGCTCAAGCCTGTAATCCCAGTACTTTGGGGGGCTGAGGCAGGCAGATCACCTGAGGTCAGGAGTTTAAGAGCAGCCTGGCCAACATGGTGAAACCCCATTTCTACTAAAGATACAGAAGTTAGCCGGGTGTGTTGGTGGGCACCTGTAGTCCCAGCTACTCAGGAGGCTGAGGCAGGAGAATCGCTTGAACCCAGGAGGCAGAGGTTGCAGTGAGCCTAGATAATGCCACTGCACTCCAGCCTGGGCGACAGAGCAAGACTCTGTCACAAACAAACAAACAAAACATCTTCTTTACCCACCAGATGCCCCTAGGGGGTGATTGCAAGCTCCCGGGGGATTGGGGGTGGCCATGTGGGTGTGAAGCACGGGCACAGATGGCAGCCCCTGCCCTGGTTCACTCCGGGCCTCTTCCTGCCTGGCCATGTTGTCTGGCACCACCTGCCCAAGTGTCATCACACCTTCCTGGTGCCAAGATGCCAGCTTAGGACGCAAACCTGTGTCCTTCTCTTTTTCTTCCTGTGGTTCCCGCAGGTTATTTTGCTTTTCAGCATAAGCTGACCAACTGTCCCAGCTTGCCCAGGACTGAAGGAGCTCCTGGGACTCAGGACTTTCCATTTGAAAAACAGGAAAGGCCCTGGCAAACTGGATGAGTTAGTCACACCAGTGTCCTCTCAGCACCTAGCCTGTTGCTGGATGTAGAATTAGCACCCCACAAGTATCTGTCCTGTGAATGAGCATCAGGTAGACCACAGGGCTGAATGCCAAATTTGTGAACATGGTTGCCTATAGGGGACGAGGGACAAAGGGGATCTCACATTTACTTGCAATATGTATGTATTTTTTTGAGACAGGGTCTCACTCTGTCGCCCAGGCTGGAGTGCAGTGGTGTGATCTCAGCTCATTGCAGCCTTTGCCTCTGGGGTTCAAGCAATTCTTGTGCTTCAGCCTCCCAAGAAGCTCGTATTGCAGATGTGAACCACACTGTGGTGCAAGCCTGCAATCCCAGCACTTTGGGAGGCGGAGGCAGGAAGATCACTTGAGATCAGGAGATTGAGACCATCCTGACCAACATGGCGAAACCCCATCTCTACTAAAAATACCAAAATTCACCAGGTGTGGTGGTGCATGCCTGCAATCTCAGCTTTTTGGGAGGCTGAGGCATGAGAATTGCTTGAAGCCAGGAGGCAGAGGTTGCAGCAGTGAGCCGAGATTCTGTCACTACACTCCAGCCTGGGCGACAGAGTGAAATACTGTCTCAGAAGAAGAAGAAGCCGGGCGCGGTGGCTCAAGCCTGTAATCCCAGCACTTTGGGAGGCCGAGACGGGCGGATCACGAGGTCAGGACATCGAGACCATCCTGGCTAACACGGTGAAACCCCGTCTCTACTTAAAATACAAAAAACTAGCCGGGCGACGAGGCGGGCGCCTGTAGTCCCAGCTACTCGGGAGGCTGAGGCAGGAGAATGGCGTAAACCCGGGAGGCGGAGCTTGCAGTGAGCTGAGATCCGGCCACTGCACTCCAGCCTGGGTGGCAGAGCAAGACTCCGTCTCAAAAAAAAAAAAAAAGAAGAAGAAGAAGAAAGACAAAGCAGACTGGCAGCATATGCACAGTTGTCCACTGAGAATGACGGATACAAAAATATTATAAATAATATTATTTGCATATTTTAATTAAACAAAAAAGATTGGCCAGGCGCGGTGGCTCACTCCTGTAATCCCAGCACTTTAGGAGGCTGAGGTGGGCAGATCACGAGATCAGGAGATTGAGACCATCCTGGCTAACATGGTGAAACCCCATCTCTACTAAAAATACAACAAAAATTAGCTGGGTGTGGTGGTGCGTGCCTGTAATCCCAGCTACTTGGGTGGCTAAGGCAGGAGAATTGCTTGAACCCAGGAGGCAGAAATTGCAGTGAGCCAAGATCTCTCCACTACACTCCAGCCTGCCGACAGAGCGAGACTCTGTCTCAAAAAAAAAAAAAAAAAAGATCAAAAGGGGCTTTTGAAGCTGGTCTCTCAGCGGTCTTCCCACCCCATGCACCCTTCAAAGGGAATACCGTTCTCCCTTAAGCTCGAGCGAGCCGGGATTGACCTTCCCAGGTGTCTCCACGGATGGCCCCTTTATGGGTTGCAGGTGGGGCCTTGGACCAGCTCCTACCAGACACACTGCCTCTGCAACCACCTCACCTTCTTCGGAAGCACGTTCCTGGTGATGCCCAATGCCATCGACATCCACCAGACTGCTGAGCTCTTTGCCACCTTCGAGGACAACCCTGTGGTCGTGACCACTGTGGGCTGCCTGTGCGTGGTCTACGTGCTGGTGGTGATGTGGGCGAGGAGGAAGGACGCTCAGGATCAGGCCAAGGTGAGGCTGAGAACCACTGGTGCCGTGTACACCATCCTGGGGAAAACTCTATCGTTTTCAAGTAATATTAGGCATCACGGGAAGAGGGTATTTGTCTACTTAAGATTTTTTCCAGTCAGGCGTGGTGGCTTACACCTGTAATCCCAGCACTTTGGGAGGCCAAGGCAGGCGGATCACCTGCGGTCAGGAGTTCAAGACCAGCCTAGCCAACATGGCGAAACCCCATCTCTACTAAAAATACAAAAATTAGTCAGGTGTGGTAGTGGGCACCTGTAGTCCCAGCTACTCAGGAGGCTGAGGCAGGAGAATCGCTTGAAACCAGGAGGTGGAGGTTGCAGTGAGCCGAGATTATGCTACTGCACTCCAGTCTGGACAACAGAACAAGACTTCATCTTAAAAAAAAAATTTTTTTCCCAATATATTCAGTATGCCTGACACATACATAGTAGGACTTCAGCCAATATTTATGGCTATCTGAAGAAGAGGTAATGAATGAATGCAAGGTTGCATTGTCACCGAGCTCTGAAAGTCTCTCCGTTCCTACCCCTTCCCGCGAAGCACCATCACTCAGAATTTCATGTGGGTTAAATTTAATAAGATAATAGTTTCAGCATTGATACTGCTGTCTTTGATTCACCCAAGGGATTAAGCATTAATACTTAAAGAACCTCTGCTGTAGGTTGGTTCCCGGGAAGCAGACTCCGAGGCAAAGTTGAGCATGCAGAGTGTGCAGGGTGTGTATTAAGGGGGCCTGGGACTTGCACCTGGGAAGGGAGGGAAGGAGGCAGCATGGGCAGAGAAAGAAGCTGAGCTGTGATGCAGCCCAGTGACAGCATGGCCCAGCTCCTGGGGAGCACCGGAGCTGTCCCAAGTCGAGTTGAGATGCCCAGGTCTTGACCACACCCAGACACTCTGCCAATTGGTCATTGGGTGCTGGCTGCCCCAAGGGGGCACAATCTCAACAGAGGTAGCTGTTGCATTTTTGACCCCATCAACTGAGGCAATGAGCCCTCCGTGGGAGGGGGATCTGGACAGCGAATCTTGGAGTTGACTATAGCCTCTGGCCAACTCTGGCTAATTTCTTTTATTTTCTTTTGCCAAATTCTTTTTTTTTTTTTTTTTTGAGACGGAGTCTTGCTCTGTGCCCCGGGCTGGAGTGCAGTGGCACGATCTCGGCTCACTGTAAGCTCCGCCTCCCGGGTTTACGCCATTCTCCTGCCTCAGCCTCCGGAGTAGCTGAGACTACAGGCGCCCGCCACCACGCCCAGCTAATTTTCTTGTATTTTTAGTAGAGACGGGGTTTCACCATGTTAGCCAGAATGGTCTCGATCTCCTGACCTCGTGATCCGCCCGCCTTGGCCTCCCAAAGTGCTGGGATTACAGGCTTGAGCCACCGCGCCTGGCCTGCCAAATTCTTAAAAAAATTTTTTTAATTCTTATGGGTACATGGTAGGCATATATATACGTATGAGGTGTATGGGACATTTTAATACAGGTATGCAGTGTGTCATAATCACATTGGGGCAATTGGGGTATCCATGTCCTCGAGCATTTATCCTTTGTGTTACAAACAACCCAATTATACTCTTTTAGTTATTTTTAAATGTATAATTATTATTGACTGCAGTCACCCTATTGTGCTATCAAATACTAGATCTTATTCATCTTTTTCATCCTTTTTTTTTTTTCTGAGAGGGAGTCTTGCTCTGTCACCCAGGCTAGAGTGCAGTGGTGTGATCTCTGCTCACTGCAACTTCTGCCTCCTGGATTCAAGCAATTTCCTGCCTCAGCCTCCCGAGTAGCTGGGACTACAGGCACCAGCCACCATGTCCAGCTAATTTTTGTGATTTTAGTAGAGACAGGGTTTCACCACATTGGTCAGGCTGGTCTTTAACTCCTAACCTCAAGTGATCCACCTGCCTCGGCCTCCCAAAGTGCTGGGATTACAGGCATAAGCCACCGCACCTGGCCTACATCTTATTCATTCTTTCTAATTTTTGTACCCATGAACCACCTCGTCTTCCCCCTGATTCCAGGCCCCGCTACCTTTCCCAGCCGCTGGTGACCATCATTCTACTCTCTATCTCCATGAGTTCATTTGTTGCTAAACTATCTTAACGTTTCATTTCTTTAAAATTCCCTCAGAAACACCACCTGGTTACAAATGTTATGAGAAATCATACATGTACAGAGTTTGTACGGTTCACCAGCTCAAACATTCAGTGTTCTCAGCTTATCAAGTTCATTTCCAATTTAACTACACGGGGGTCATATCTCATAAAGAATGTACTTTGGGGCCAGACGTGGTGGCTCATGCCTGTAATCCCAGCACTTTGGGAGGCTTAGGCAGGCGGATCACTTGAGGTCAGAAGTTTCAGACCAGCCTGGCCAACATGGTGAAACCCCTCTCTAACTAACAATACAAAAATTAGCCAGGCATGGTGGCGCACGCCTGTAGTCCCAGCTACTCTGGAGGCTGAGGCAGGAGAATCACTTGAACCCGGGAGCCAGAGGTTGCAGAGACTAAGATCACGCCACTGTACTCCAGCCTGGGCAACAGAGCGAGATCCTGTCTCAAAACAAAACAGGAGGAAGAAAAGAATGTACTTCACGTTTTTATTTTCGCAGTGTTTTGCACTTGAAACCCTGCTTTTATGAAGAACAGTTCTCACCCAAGGGGATGAATAAATGGCACATGTAATTTTGCTTTGCCCAACTCATGATTGTCATGAATCGTCAGCTCCTTCTTGGCTGGTGGGTGATGCAGGAACCCACTGAGCAAGGCCTTCCTAATGCTGCCCTTCTCTTCAGGTGAAGGTCACAGTGCTGGAAGACAATGATCCCTTTGCTCAGTACCACTACCTGGTGACAGTCTACACAGGACACCGACGAGGGGCAGCCACGTCCTCAAAGGTACCTGCCCATGCAAGATCCACTGATTGATCAGCACGTCCCACCCAGCCCTGCTATGCCACTGTGGAGTTGCCCACTCCTGGTCTCTGGATTTCAGGTGACTGTCACCCTGTATGGCCTGGATGGAGAGAGTGAACCCCACCACCTGTCTGATCCCGACACTCCAGTTTTTGAGCGAGGAGCAGTGGATGCCTTCCTTCTCTCCACCCTGTTCCCCCTGGGGGAACTGCAGAGCCTCCGGCTGTGGCATGACAACTCAGGGGACCGGCCATCCTGGTGAGTGGGGGGCAGACAAACCATGAGAACCTATGCAGTGCCAGGCCCAGGGCTGGGCACTGGACATTTGCCTCCTTCCTGATCTTCACAAGCCCCTGCAAGACACGTAGAATGATCTCTGTTTCACAGACGAGGAAACCCAGGGTCAGAAAAGCCCACTGGTTCATGGTCCACACAACTAGATCAGTAGCTAGGAGAAGGACTGGAAGCTACAGCTAGCCCCACCTTCAGTGCTAGCCCCACCCTTGTCCCTTTTGCAGCATCAACCTGTGACTTGCCCAGGGTCACACAGCTGGCAAGTTTGGAGCAAGGTTCTCCCCATCCTGAGGCCAAAATGAGAGACCCAGATGAGTGGTGTCCAGTCTGACCACCCGTCGGTAGCTGGCAGCTTTAGAAAAACAATAGCACTTGAATTCACCTACGGGACTAAGCATTAATATCTTAAGTGCGGCCGCTGTAGGTTGCTCCCGGGAAGCAGGCTCTGAGATGGAGTTGCACACGCAGGGTATTTATTACAGGGCCCTGGGACCAGCACCTGGGAAAGGAGGGAAGGAGGCAGAATGGCAGAAAAGTCGAGCTGTGATGCAGCCCAACAACAGTGCGGTCAGCCACTGGGCAGCTCTGGAGCTGTCCCATGTTGGGTTGAAACATCCAGGTCTTCATCTCTGTAGGCACTGCATCACTGGATGCCAGCTGCCCCAGAAGAGCCTGTGACCTTGACAGTGGTGGCTTTTGCATTCTTACAGGGCTGCTCTTCCTGAAATGAGAAAATGCATGTCAAGAGCATCTTAGCATAGCCCCCACTGTATAGTAAATGCTCAGTGAAGAGTGGCTGTTGCTATCATTACGGTTTTTTTGTTTTGTTTTGTTTTGAGTCAGAGTCTCATTCTGTCACCCAGGCTGGTAGTACAGTGGCACAATCTCCACTCACCACAGCCTCTGCTTCCTGGGTTCAAGTGATTCTCCTGCCTCTGCCTCCCGAGTAGCTGGGATTACAGGCATGCACCACCATGCCCAGCTAATTTTTATTTTTATTTTTTTGTATTTTTAGTAGAGACGAGGTTTCCCCATGTTGGCCAGGCTGGTTTCGAACTCATGACCTCAAGTGATCCACCCGCCTTGGCCTCCCAGAGTGCTGGGATTACAGACGTGAGTCACTACCCCCAGCCATCATTGCTGTTCTTGTTGGCTATATAGCAACAGGGAAAACTGCTGCTCGATCTGACATCACAGGATAGGCAAGATAATTTCAATTCTTCCCCATACCTCAAAGACCTAAATCAGGTTAGATGATACCCACAAAGTCCTCAGCCCAAGATAGATGGTGGTTCTTTGGTTAGAAACGCAAGAGAGGAGGCTGGGCACAGTGGCTCACGCCTGTAATCCCAGCACTTTGGGAGGCTGAGGTGAGTGGATCACCTGAGGTCAGGAGTTTGACACCAGCATGACCAACATGGAGAAACCCCATCTCTACTAAAAATACAAAATTAGCCGGGTGTGGTGGTGTATAACTGCAATCCCAGCTATCCAGGAGGCTGAGGCAGGAGAATCACTTGAACCTGGGAGGTGGAAGTTATGGTGAGCCGAGATCACTGCATTGTACTCCAGCCTGGGTGACAGAGCCAGATTCTGTCTAAAATTTAAAAAAAGAAAGAAAGAAATGCCAGAGAGGACCGTGTTCTGCGCACTCCAGCCTGCACCTGCCTGAACACATACATACACTTTAGACAATTTGGCTTTACTTGCTCATGCCTGGATACTGGCCCTGAGCTTGGTGCCATGTGTACAGGTTAATGGTCTCCAAATGCACCCTTTTGCAGCATCTTTGTGGAAACATGGCAGCTTCCCAGAGTTGGCTCTCTACAGTAGCTGAACTCCTCATGCGAGGCCAATTTTGATTAAGGCACCAAGAACAAAGAAAAATATGGTTTCTTTTTTTGAGGAGCTCTTGTTCTTTGGGTTCATGTTTGCAAAGCTGTTACCTTGGTGATGTCCAAAGAAGCCTCCTCCCCTGCTCCACTTTATCCTAAAAACCATGGGTCCCTTATCCAGGTATGTGAGCCGGGTGCTGGTCTATGACCTGGCGATGGACCGGAAGTGGTATTTCCTCTGCAACTCCTGGCTGTCCATCAACGTTGGAGATTGTGTCCTCGACAAGGTGTTTCCTGTGGCCACGGAGCAGGACAGAAAACAATTCAGGTACTTTTTTTTCTTTATTTTTACTTTCTTTATTTTTAAGATAAGGTCTCGTTCCACCACCCAGGCTGGAGTGCAGCGGCACGATCACAGCTCACTGCAACCTCAACCCCACTGGATCAAGCGATCCTCTCACCTCAGCCTCTCGAGCAGCTGGGACTACAGGCATGCACCACGGTGCCTCGCTTTTTTTTTTTTTTTTTAAGTAGAGACGAGTCCTTGCTATGTTGCCTACGCTGGTCTCGGCCTTCTGGGCTCAAGAGATCCCCCCACCTCAGCCTCCTGAGTAGCTGGAACTATAGAAACACACCACCGTGCCTAACTGTTTTTGTAGAGATGGGGTTTCACCATATTTCCCAGACTGGTCTCAAACTCCTGGGCTCAAGGGATCCTCCTGTATCAGCCTCCCAAAGTTTTGGGGTTACAGTCGTTAGCCACTGTGCTTGGCTGTGCCTGCGATTTTTTTTTTTTTTTTTTTTTAAACAGAGTCTTACTCTGTCACCCAGGCTGGAGTACAGTGGCACAATATTGGCTCACTGTGACCTCTGCCTCCTGAGTTCAAGCAATTCTCCTGCTTCGGCCACTCAAGTAGCTGAGATTACAGGCACATGCCACCACGCCTGGCTAATTTTTGTACTTTTATTAGAGATGATTTCACCACATTGGCCAGGCTATTCTCAAACTCCTGACCACAAACAACCCTCTCTCCTTGCCCTGCTAAAGTCCTGGGATTACAGACATAAGCCACTGCACTCCGTCATGCCTGGGATTTTTAACCACTGTACTCCCAATGGTCTAACTGTAACAAAACTAATAGTATTTTAGCTATATTATTATATTAACATTATAGCAAAAATAACAATGCTAACACTGATTGAATGCTTTACAAAATTATCACTTTTAATCCTTTCAACAATCCAGTGAGGTAGCTTCTGTTATTACTTGCCCTAATTTATAGACAAGTCATCTAAGGTAGAAAGAACAAAGTAACTTGCCCGAGGTCACACAGCTGGGAAGAGGGCTGTCTGGGATTCTAATCTAGCTTCCAGAGCCTTCCTTGTTAACTCTAAGTGATGCTGCTATGATGCTGTGTTTCTTCTATTAAAAAAAAACCAGGGGGCCAGGCTCAGTGGCACATGCCTGTAATACCAGGACTTTGGGAGGCCGAGGCAGGCGGATCATGAGGTCAAGAGATCAAGACCATCCTGGCCAACATAGTAGTAGATACCCTGTCTCTACTAAAAATACAAAATAATAATAATAATAATAATAAATTAGCTGGGTATGGTGGCACACGCCTGTAGTCCCAGATACTCGGGAGGATGAGGCAGGAGAATCGCTTGAACCCCGGAGGCAGAGGTTGCAGTGAGCCAAGACCATGCCACTGCACTCCTGCCTGGCGACAGAGCAAGACTCCATCTAAAAAAAATGTGGCCAGGCGTGGTGGCTCACATCTGTAATCCCAGCACTTTGGGAGGCCAAGGCAGGCAGATCACTTGAGGTCAGGAGTGTGAGACCAGTCTGACCAATATGGAGAAATCCCGTCTCTACTAAAAATAAAAAAAATTAGCCAGGCGTGGTGGTGGGCACCTGTAATCCCAGCTGCCTGGGAGGCTGAGGCAGGAGAATGGCTTTAATCTGGGAGGCAGAGGTTGCAGTGAGCCGAGACCGTGCCATTGCACTCCAGCCTGGGTAACAGAGCAAGATAGCATCTCAAAAAAAAAAAAAAAGTGTGAATAATCTTAGAAACAAATCTCTGCCTCTCTTCCTCCTTCTCATCCCAAGAATGATCCACAGAGACCAGTTTCCCCCATTCCTGTCTCCCTAAATGCCTGTCCCTCTCTCCCTACCTGCCTGCCTGCAGCCACCTGTTTTTCATGAAGACTTCCGCGGGCTTCCAGGATGGACACATCTGGTATTCCATCTTCAGCTGCTGTGCTCGCAGCAGCTTCACCCGCGTCCAGAGGGTGTCCTGCTGCTTCTCCCTGCTGCTGTGCACCATGCTGACCAGCATCATGTTCTGGGGGGTCCCCAAGGACCCGGCTGAGCAAAAGATGGACTTGGGTAATTCCCAGTGTCATGGAGGTCAGGGCTAGTGGCTGGTGGACCTGAGCCTTCACTGCTCCAGCAATGCCACTGCCATTCCAGAGTCCCCAAGACCACCCTCCAGTTCAGCGATCCACTATTACAGAACCCATTGTCCTTATAGTTATGGTTTACTGGATAGGCAGCGAAAGGATACAGCTGGGTGCAGTAGCTCTCGCCTATAATCCCAGTACTCTGGGAGGCCAAGGCAGGTGAATCAACTGAGGTCAGGAGTTTGAGACCAGCCTGACCAACATGGTGAAACCCCGTCTCCACTAAAAATACAAAATTAGCCAGGTGTGGTGGCGCACACCTGTGGTTCCAGCTATTCAGGAGGCTGAGGCAGGAAAATCACTTAAACCTGGGAGGCAGAGATTGCAGTGAGCTGAGATCTCGCCATTGCACTCCAGCCTGGGCAAAAAATGCAAAACTCTATCTCAAAAACAAAACAAAACAAACAAACAAACAAACAAACAAAAAACCACAGAAAGGATACGGATTAAAACCAGCAAAGGGAAGAGACACATGGAGCAGGGGACAGGAGAGACCAGGCACAGAGCTTCCAGCATCCTCTCCCAGTGGAGTTATGGATGGTGCTGACTTCTCCTGACGATGTGTGACAGTGCACATGGAGTATTGCCAACCAGGGGGACTCACTCCAGCCTTGCGATTCAGAATTTTTTTTTTTTTGAGACAGAGTTTTGCTCTTGTCATCCAAGCTGGAATGCAGTGGTACAATCTCGGCTCACTGCAACCTCCGCCTCCCGAGTTCAAGTAATTCTCCTGCCTCAGCCTCCCGAGTAGCTGGGATTACAGGAGCTCACCACCATGCCCAGCTAATTTTTGTATTTTTAATAGAGACGGGGTTTCACCATGTTGGCCAGGCTGGTCTCAAACTCCTGCCCTCACTTAATCCACCCACCCCGGACTCCCAAAGTGCTGGGATTACAGGCATGAGCCGCCATGCCCAGCCACTATTCCGATCTTTTACTGGGGCTCCAA
Source organism: Rhinopithecus bieti (assembly GCF_001698545.2). Lineage (NCBI taxonomy): Eukaryota > Metazoa > Chordata > Mammalia > Primates > Cercopithecidae > Rhinopithecus > Rhinopithecus bieti. The sequence goes on from NW_016809016.1 coordinate 912,653, forward strand.
CATATAGGCATGACTGACACCCACATGGCTGGCCTTCACCTCCAGCCCCTCTAGAGGTCAAGCTGACACCATATGGTCTAGGCCCCCACCATAAATCTCATCATTAGCACAAACCATCCGGTGTGGCCCAAGACCCCAGGGAAACAAAGACATTCTTAGCAGTCAGGACCTTCCGAAGGCTGAGCGGTGACCTCCCTGGCGTTGGGCAGGGTTAACCCTTCACTGCACAGCCACCTTCCACAAAGGGCAGACGGGACTGGGCTCTGGGCGGTGGCCTCTCCCTTTGACCCCTTCCTTCTCTTTCCCCAGGTAAAATTGAATTCACCTGGCAGGAGGTGATGATTGGCCTGGAGAGCTCTATCCTCATGTTCCCCATCAACCTCCTGATTGTTCAGATCTTTCGGAACGCCCGTCCCCGGGTGGCTAAGGAACAGAACACTGAGAAACGGGACCAGGGGTCCCCTAACCTGACTCCCTCCCCACAGCCCATGGAGGATGGCCTTCTGACACCTGAGGCAGTGACCAAGGCAGGTCCTCAACCTCAGCTAGTGTGGGGGGTGCTCTAGCCTCAGCGGAAGTCGGGGAGAGCCCTGGGGCTTGAGGCCCAGCAGCCCTGTGTTGCCTGGCAGCATGAGATGCCAAAATTCATCAACTGAAAACACACATACACATGCAACATGCATGCACCCATGCATCTGTACACACATGCACACACAAACACACAGGTGCACATATGCATACATGCACACACATACACACAGAGACACACAGACACGTACATACACATGTGCACACACGCATACACACACACACTTTTTGAGTATCTACTATGTGCAAAGAATTATGCCTTCATGGTAGACTCCCAGGCTGGAAGCCCATGGACAAGACTCCCCACTCTGCATTCATGCATTCATGCATTCAGTAAGCTTTCATTGAGCACCTACTGTCTGCCCCACTTTGGAGTACAGCCTGGAATGAGTTCAAACCGTAGAAGAGGGATTTAAGAGCTGACAAATGGAAGCTCAGGGAGGTCACTCTCACATCTCAGTGGGCAGAGCAGGGCTCCCTACACAGGTTGCCAGGCCCAGGGCCTGTGCTCTTGACTCCTGTGCTGCACCCCTCAGCTTGGCTCGTGGCCCCTTTCCCCACCAGGATGTGTCAAGGATTGTCAGCTCCCTCTTCAAAGCCCTCAAGCTGCCATCCCCCTCCTTGAGGTGGGACTCAGTGAACTTGATGGACATCAACAGTCTCCTGGCCTTGGTGGAAGATGTCATTTGTCCACAGAACACATCAGGGCAGGTGTTCTGGGAGGAAGCTGAAATGCGAGAGGACCCCGTAACACTCACCTTGGGGTCATCACAAATGAAAGGTAAGCCCTGGACATGTCTGTGCCAAGAGAAGCTGCATTTTAGAGCTGGGTAGAGACACAGCAAAGGGGCCACTAGCCAGTTGTGTGGCCATGGACAGGTGACCTCTGTTCTTAATGCCTCAGTGCCTTCTTCTGTAGAGTGCTGGGGTGCAAAGCTGAAGTAGATCTGTGCCTGAATGTGTGGGGCAGGACACAAGACCACGGTCGGGGCAGCAAAAACCATTAAAGAACATGCAATTGCAGACTGGAAAAGTTATTTCTTTCTCTATTCGTTTTCAATCCTCCTAATTAAGTCAAGGGCTGGGAGCACTGGCTCATGCCTCTAATCCCAGCACTATAGGAGGCTGAGGCGGGCAGATTGCTTGAGGCCAGGAATTTGAGACCAGCCTTGGCAACATAGGGAGACGTGTCTCTACAAAAAGTTTAAAAATTAACCAGGTGTTAGCCAAGCACGGTGGCTCACGCCTGTATTCCCAGAACTTTGGGAGACCAAGGTGGGCAGATCACTTGAGGTCAAGAGTTCGAGACCAGAATGCCCAACATGGTGAAACCTCATCTCTACTAAAAATACAAAAATTAGCTGGGCATGATGGTGCACGTTTGTAATCCCAGCTACTTGGGAGGTTGAGGCAGAAGAATCACTTGAACCCAGGAGGTAGAGGTTGTAGTGAGCCAAGATTGCAGCATTGCACTCCAGCCTGGGCAACAGAGCAAGACTCCATCTCAATGGGCACCTGTAGTCCCACCTATTTGGAAGGCTGAGGTGGGAGGATCCCTTGATCCCAGGAGTTGGAGGTTACAGCGAGCTGGTTTGAGGTTACAAGTGTCACTGCACCCCAGCTTGGGTGACAGAGCAAGACCCTAGCTCTAAAAAAAAGGAAGAAAGTCTGTTTGGTGCGACTGTGTCTTTAATGCCTCTCTAACACTCCTTAATCTGTTTGGCAGAGATAACAGATCTCAAATTCAGGGCTTTTGGCAACAATATCCAGCTACAACCCAGTAACATTGTTTTGTTTTCACTAAACAAATGTATGCATGGCATATTATTCCAGTTTCAACTAGTCTCCTTGTTCCCTTCCTGCCTCTTTCCTGTCCATCCTCCCATTTAGAGCAGTGCCATATAATAGAACTTTCTACACTGATGGAAATGTTCTCTGGAACATGGCGGATAGTTGTGCGGGTTTAGAATGCTACCATTTTTAATACATAAGGGTGGCCACTATCTAAACCTTGTTTAGAACACAAAAGTGTGGCTTATAGAATAAGCAATTTGAATTCATAATTCTTGGCTCCACCCCTGATAGAGTGACATGCACCTATAGTCCCAGCTGCTCGAGAGGCTGAGGCAGAGAATCGCTTGAACCTGGGAGATGTAGGCAACAGTGAGCTGAGATCGCATCACTGCACCCCAGCCTGGGTGACAGAGCAAGACTCTATCTCAAATAAAAAAAAAAAAAAAAAAAGAATTTGCCCCAGAGAGCTGGGTTTGGGCTGCTTATGGAGGTCATCTCTGCAGGACTCTACTTCCACTAGATGCTTGACCTTGAGTTTGGGGGTTTTGGCATTCACAGCTGGACACACTGGACCTTAAGAACGTGAACTTTGGAGTCGGCCAGAACCTTGGGATCTCCCAGCTGCAGTAGCAGTGGTGCAACTTTAAACAAGTTGCTCAACCCCTCTGAGACTTCATTTCTTCCCTTAGAAAATAGAAGTGTTGGCCAGGTGCGGTGGCTCATGACTGTAATCCCAGCACTTTGGGAGGCCAAGGTGAGCGGATCACCTGGGGTCAGGAGTTCAAGACCAGCCTGGTCAACATGACAAAACCCCATCTCTACTAAAAATACAAAAATTAGCTGGGTATGGCGGCACATGCTCGTAGTCCCAGCTACTCACGAGGCTGAGGCAGGAGAATCACTTGAACCTGGGAGGTGGAGGTTACAGTGATCTGAGATTGCACCACTGCACTCCAGCCTGGGTGACAGAGCAAGACTCCTGTCTCAAAAAAAAATAAATAAATAAAAAGAAAAGGGAGGAGTGCAGCCAGGCGCGGTGGCTCAAGCCTGTAATCCCAGCACTTTGGGAGGCCGAGACAGGTGGATCACGAGGTCAGGAGATCGAGACCATCCTGGCTAACACGGTGAAACCCCGTCTCTACTAAAAAATACAAAAAACTAGCTGGGCGAGGTGGCGGGCACCTGTAGTCCCAGCTACTCGGGAGGCTGAGGCAGGAGAATGGCGTGAACCTGGGAGGCGGAGCTTGCAGTGAGCTGAGATCCGGCCACTGCACTCCAGCCTGGGCGACAGAGCGAGACTCCATCTCAAAAAAAAAAAAGGCGGGGGGAGTGTTAAAAATTAGCTGGGTGTGGTGGCACATGCCTGTAATTCTAGCTACTTGGGAGGCTGAGATGGGAGGATCACCTGAGCCTGGGAGGCTCAGAGTTGCAGTGAGCCAGTGTCACACCACTGCATTCCAGCCTGGGTAGACAGAGTGAGACCGTGTCTCAAAGTAAAAAAAAAATAAAAAATAAAATAGGGGTATTGATCCACCTAGCTCATTGGCTTATTGTGAGGGGTGAGTAAGATCATAAGACATGTAAACTGTTTAGATCCCAGCCTGACACAAAGCAGGTATTCAGTAAGTGGTGTTATGACTGGCAGTGATGTTGTCTTTGAGAAACATTAGCAGAAGCCTTGCAAAATAGAGTGTTGACTTGAAATCTTCAGCTGAGGCTTCAGTGAGGGAGCCCCAGGTCAGAAGGGTGAGGGAGGAGGCTGTGAGTCAGAGGAAGGTAGGAGTTGACCTCACCATAGCCATTTACCCAACACCCCAACCTAATCTGAGTCAGTGCTGGAGATGCATATACCTGACTGTAACCAAAATGCAGTTTTAGCTGCTTGCCACTTGCAGAGTCCAATTAATCAGAGTGAGATCTGGTATTTTAAAAGTGACTTTTTTAGCTGGGTGTGGTGGCGGGTGCCTGTAATCCCAGTTACTGGAGAGGCCGAATCAGGAGAATCACTGGAACCTAGGAGGCAGAGGTTGCAGTGAGCTGAGATTGTGCCACTGCACTCCAGCCTGGGCGACAAGAGCAAAACTCCATCTCAACAACAACAACAACAACAACAGCAACAACAACAAAAGGACAGGATTACACTGTATTTGGCACTAGACAAAACAGGGTTTAAATTCAAGTCTTACCATATTAAAGTATTTGCTTTAAAATGCTCTGGGCCCGGGGGGTGGGGGAGTGGAGGGGTGAGGGCGGGCACTGTGGATCACGCCTGTAATCCCAGCACTTTGGGAGGCCGGGGCGGGCGGATCACCTGAGGTCAGGAATTTAGAACCAACCTGGGAAATGTGGTGAAACCCCATCTCTACTAAAAATACAAAAATTAGCAAGGTGTGGTGGCGGGCGCCTGTAGTCCCGGCTACTCAGGAGGCTGAGGCAAGAGAATTGCCTCTTGAACCCAGGAAGTGGAGGTTGCAGTGAGCTGAGATAACACTACTGCACTCCAGCTGGGGAGACATAGTGAGACTTCATTGCAAAAAAAAAGAAAAAACAACCCCGGGGAAGAAAAGAGATGAACAAGATTGGCCAAATGTTGGTCATTGTTGTAGCTGGAGTGATGAGTATGGGATTCTCCTCTGTTCTCTTGATGTGTAGGGAAATTTTAAGAATGTCTCTGATAAAAAAATCTAAAAGAGAAACATCATATCCTAACTGGCTGTGTGACCCTAAAACCTTACTCTGTCTCTTTGAACCTCAGATTTCTCAGGGCTTGGCACATAGCAAGTATTGTATACTCAGAAGCTGGTACTATTACTGTTGTGTTTTGTGGCGGGAGGTTTCTTTGTTTTGTTGAGAGACAGGGTCTGGCTTTGTTGCACAGGCTGGAGTGAAGTGGTGCCATCATAGCTCACTTTTTTTTTTACTACCATTTTTAATACACAGCCTCGACCTCCTGGGCTCCAGCGATCCTCCTGACTCAGCCTCCTGAGTAGCCGGACCCACCTGCACATGCTGCCACACCTAGCTGTTGTTTGTACTGCATCTGGTTTGCTCTTGACTCAGCACGAGCTGATTGCTTTCTCCTTTGTCCTCCAGAGAAAACGCAGTGTCCCAAGCCCAAAGTGGCATGGAGTGGCCCCTGGAAGGACAGCGCCTACAGGCAGTGTCTGTACCTTCAGCTGGAACACGTGGAACAAGGGCTGCGGCTGGTGGGGTCCCGAGGTTTCCCCCAGCACCACAGCCATGCCCGGGCCCTCAGGCAGCTGCAGACCCTGAAGGGCTGCCTGGGGGTACAGCCGGGCACCTGGGCCCCTGCACATGCCAGGTAATCCACTTCCCTGGGTGCTGGGTGGGTGCCTGCCTGCCTCAGTCTGGGGCCCTCTGGAAAGGGCATTCGGAACAACCTTGGTAGGACGTCCACCCAGACGTCCCCAGGCAGAAACAATGCAGGATTCCTGCACACATTCAGGGAGGCCGGGTTTGAACAGGGCTATTTGCTGGAAGGCACTCAGGGCCCTTTGTACCACACTTTACAGTTACAACAGTGTTCATATGGGCTATTTCCTATCTGTGCACTTCGCTCTTGGACCAGCTCCTCAACTTCTCAGACTTAGTTTCCTCATCTGCAAAATGGGAATGATAATGCCTATCTCTTGATTCAAACTTAGAATGCATTTTTTAAAGATAACCAGTGAACTTTGAATACAGACAGGTTACTAGATGACATTTAAAAATTACTGTTAATTTTGTTGTGTGAAAACAGCATCATAATTCAGTAAGAAAATGGCTTTTTTTTTTTTTTTTTTGGAGAAAAAGTCTTGCTCTGTCACCCAGGCTGGAAAAAAATGGGGGGATCTCGGCTCACTGTAACCTCTGCCCCCTGGCTTCAAGCGATTCTCCTGCCTCAGCCTCCCTGAGTACCTGGGATTACAGGCGCACACCACCATGCCCAACTAAAGTTTGTACTTTTAGTAGAG
>NW_016809016.1:921565-940267 GCF_001698545.2 Rhinopithecus bieti
AGAAAGAAATTACAAAATTAGTCAAGCATGGTGGTGGGTGACTGTAATCCCAGCCACTAGGGAGGCTGAGGCAGGAGAATCGCTTAAACCCAGGAGGCGGAGGTTGCAGTGAGCCTAGATCGTGCCATTGCACTCCAGCCGGGGCAGCAGAGCAACACTCCATCTCAAAAAAAAAAAAAAAAAAAACAAAGTTAATCTTTACCCCTTTGGGACGTTGCCAAATCCCCACTGGTCCCCCATTCTTCCCTGAACAACCTTTATCATAAGACTCAAAAAACGTCCGACACCTACCCTCAACACTAGGTTCGCAGGCTGCTAAAAACAGGGGTGCATCCTGAGGCTTTCTGTTCCCCAACCGAACCACAGGATCCTCCTGTGTTTGTGCAGAGCAGATGCAGCAATCACGTGGCTGAGGCCTTGCAGCTGAGACCATGCACCTGAGCACATTACTTAACACTGGAGGAAAGGGAAGGAGCAGGTGAAGCCCAGGGGGACAGCAATTCTCCTTGCAGAGAAATCAGAGACCCCTCAGGCAGGTGAGCAGCAGCAGGTGGGAAGGCTCAGGGGAGTTCTAGGACTGACCAGTCACCCGTCTGGTCTGGGAGCCAAGGCCTTGTGCTCCAGCTTCATGATCACCTCCCTTCTCTGCAGAAGGGAGCTGCATTCCCCCAAAGTGCAGGGCCCTCCCCAACACACAAACATGGCCCCAAGCCCTGCACCCTTGCAGATGAGGGGTTGAGAGTTACCAGTGTGGGCTTGAGGATCTCCCTGGGTATTTTTCAGGTGCTGGGATTTGCTGCTTTCTTTGCACTGGTCTTGAAGAGAGTGGATGACGAGGAGGATACTGTGGCCCCGCTGCCAGGACATCTGTTGGGCCCAGGTAACGTGCCTCAGTGGCTGGAGGCAGGGTCTGGCCAGCTGTGGCACTGATGAGGCTCAGCGAGTCCTGCAGATTGCAGCCTGTCGGGGGTCCTGGGCCTTCGGCCAGCTCGCCAGACCTTTGTTCCCCATCAGCCTTTCACCCCCAGTTGGTGAGTCATCCCCAAAAGAGCCAGGAAAAAAGGGACTCCATTGTCTCCTGAGTATCTTTGTTTCTTCCTTCCCTGGCATTTCTCCCTGACACCCAAGTATGACCTGCCACCTAGAAGACGTGCCTCAGGGACAAAGCTGGACACATGGGCGGTCCTTCTCTGTGTAATTCCAAGCAAGCAGCTTTCTTCTCCGAGACTCAGGGCCCTGGGCCTTAGAACAAAAACTAAAACAAGAATCGGTTTACAGATGGGCTGCAAAAAGTAGCCGTAAATTAATTTTAGGACGAAACTCTGCAAACTGCAGCCAGGGGGGCATATCTTGCCTGCTGCCTGTTTTTGTAAATAGAGGTTTGTTGGAATACAGACACACTGACCCGTGCTCTAGGAGGCCACTGGCCAGTCCCCAACCTCCCAGCCTGACTTCTCACTTCTGAACCAAATTTCCCAAGTGTGGTGACAATAATTACAAAACAAACATGCAAATAAAACTGAATCAATATGGAATCATTGAGGCAGTGGTCTTGACTTTCAGGGAGAATAAAATAGAAACAAACCAAATGCCATGCAGGTGCCTCACAGCACAGCGCGCCTGCCTCTTCAGGGCCAATAGTGTTCCATTCTAGGACAGCGTTTTAGATTTGCAGGTCCAAGAGGTCCATTAAAATCTTCTCAATTCTCCACAGAGATGCCAGGCTCCAGACCATTAAATATTCATTCAGTCACCCCTTTGGCAAGTCCTCAGGGAGCACTGGCTGCTGGCCAGGCCTTGTGATGGCTTGGGAATATAATTTACATAAAATTCACCCATTGTAAGTGCACAATTTGTTGATTTCAGTAAATGTATAGAGTTATGTAACCATCACTGCAATTCACATTTAGAACAGCTTTGTCACCCCAAAAGGTTCTTTCTTGCCCGTTTAAAGTCAATCCCCACTTCCAACCCCAGTCCCTGCCAACACAGCACGGATTGCAGGGGACAGGTTGCTGCCTTTGGAATGAACAGGCCATTTGGGGAGATGGCATCAACCAAGTAAATGCACAAGTAGACATATAAGTGTGAATTATGGGGAGACATAGGGCTGGGGAAGATCAAGAGAGGGCGGGCCTCTCTGCTGCAGTGGTGGCTAGCCTCTCTGCTGAGAATGGGGGAGGGGAAGGACTGCACACTGAGCACGTGCGAAGGCCCTGAGGTGGGACAGTAGTGTCACTTTATTGCAATCATTTTATAACAACCATTGACAGTGTGTCTGGAGCATGTTGAGTTGGGGGTGGGGGAGAATGGTTAGAGATGAGGGTAGAGGAGGTTGGCAGCAGGTTGACAGGGCCTTATAGGAGCTGGGGCAAGGCTGGGATGTGGGAGGGATTTACACAGGAGAATGATGATCTGTTTTATGGTGTGTGTGTGTGTGTGTGTGTGTGTGTAATGGAGTCTCGCTCTGTTGCCCAGGCTGGAGTGCAGTGACGTGATCTCAGCTCACTACAACCTCCACTTCCCAGGTTCAAGTGATTTTCCTGCCTCAGCCTCCCGAGTAGCTGGGATTACAGGCACACCCCACCATGCCCGGCTATTTTTTGTATTTTTAGTAAAGATGGGGTTTTGCCATGTTGGCCAGGCTGGTCTCAAACTTCTGACCTCAAGTGATCCTCCCGCCTCGGCCTCCCAAAGTGCTAAGATTACAGGCATGAGCCACTGTGCCCAGCCTGTTTCGAAAGAACAGGGGGCAAGGCCCAGGGACTCATGCCTGTAATCCCAGCACTTTGGGAGACTGACGTGGGCAGATTACTCGAATTCAGGAGTTTGAGACTAGCCTGGGCAACATAAGGAAACCCCTTCTCTACAAAAAATACAAAAACATAGCCGGACATGGTGGTGCATGCATGCAATCCCAGCTACTTGAGAGGCTGATGTGGGAGGATTGCCTGAGCCCGAGGAGGTCAAGGCTGCAGTGAGCTGTGATTGCACCACTGTACTCCAGCCTGGGCAAAACAGCAAGACCCTGTCTCTACAAAAAAAGTAAAATGAAAACATTTTATTTTATTTTTTAAATTTACTTTATTTTATTTTTTGAGACAGAGTCTTGCTCTGTCACCTAGGCTGGAGTGCAGTGGTGTGGTCTCAGCTCCCTGCAACCTCCACCTCCTGGGTTAAAGTGATTCTCCTGTCTCAGCCTCCTGGGTAGCTGGGATTACAGGTGTGCAACCACCACATCTGGCTAATTTTTGTATTTTTAGGAGAGATGGGGTTTCACCATGTTGGTCAGGCTGGTCTCAAACTCCTGACCTCAGGTGATCCACCTGCCTCAACCTCCCAAAATGCTGGGATTACAGGCTTGAATTGCCATGCCTGGCCTTAAAATGAAAATAAATAAAATTTAAAATTTAACTTAAATTGATGAGGCTGGACACGGTGGCCGATGCCTGTAATCACAGCACTTTGGGAGGCTGAGGCAGGCAGATCACTCGAGATCAGGAGTTCGAGACCAGACTGGCAAACATTCCGAAACCCCATCTCTACTAAAAATACAAAAATTAGCCATGCATGATGGCACGTACCTGTAATCCCAGCTACTCGGCAGGCTGGGGCAGGAGAATTGTTTGAACCTGGGAGGTGGAGGTTGCAGTGAGCCGAGATCGTGCCACTGCACTCCAGCCTGGGCAACAGAGTGAAAACGTGTCTCAAAAAAAAAAAAAAAAAATTAAAATTAAAATTAAATTTTAAAAAATGAAGATACTAGGTAACAGACATGGCAGGACTTCGAGATATTTGTCACCCTCATCCTCGAATCCATCAATTTTGGAGTGTCACGGAAGGCAGTGCAGGGGCCAGAAAGATTTCAGGGAGGGGAAGACGCCTCTGTGCTCTCCCTGTGGAGAATCCTCCAGATGGAGGAGGCGTGGAACTCTAGGCCCTGGGGAAGCATGGATGGAGGTGTGGAGGGTAGGTGGGGAAACGACTCCCAAGGAAGAAGAACGCGGAGCCCATTGCAGTGGGTGAGAGAGAGGCCTTATGGTTGCAAACGCAGAGCCTGTTCTCTGCCCACCTGGGGGCTGTCCTGGTGTGCTTCCCTCCACAGACCCCTATGCCTTGTTCCGAGCACGAAGAAACAGCAGCAGGGACGTCTACCAGCCACCTCTCACCGCTGCCATTGAGAAGATGAAAACCACCCACCTCAAGGAACAGAAAGCATTTGCCCTCATCAGAGAAATCCTGGGTAGGCAACCTTCCAACTCGCTGGTTCTCAGCACAGCCGGAAACAGACAGACACCCTTACGGTGCTATTTAATAAGTCCCACTCGTCTTTTGGGCCTCCGTTTCCCTGGATATCAGCACACTCCAGCTTCTCCCCTACTCTTAAAATCCTTCAGTGGCCCCTCATGACCCTTAAGACAAAACCCAAACCCCCTCCTGTGGCTCTACCCACTTCAAGTGCCTGCTGCCGGCTCCAGCGCCCCACGTTGTCCTCACATTGGCTTCTATAGCACCTGGGACCTGCACCCTGTCCTCGCCCCAGGCTTCTGCCTAGGCAGTTCCATCTCATCGGCGTGGAGTCTGCTCACTCCTCCTCCCCAGCTTTTCTCCTGGCTTTTATTCTTCTTATTTATTTATGTATTGGAGACACAGTTTCACTCTGTCACCTAGGCTGGAGGGCAGTGGCAATCTCGGCTCACTGCAACCTCTGCCTCCGGGGGTCAAGCCATTCTCTCACTTCAGCCTCCTGAGCAGCTGGGATTGCAAGTGTGCGCCACCACACCCAGCTAAATTTTGTGGTTTTAATGGAGACAGGGTTTTACCATGTTGGCCAGGCCGGTCTCGAACTCCTGACCTCAGGTGATCTGCCCGCCTTGACCTCCCAAAATGCTGGGATTACAGGCATGAGCCACCATGCTCAGCCTTTTTAAAGATTTTTAAATTTTGTTTTGTTTTGTTTTGTTTTGTTTGTTTTGAGACGGAGTTTCTCTCTTGTTGCCTGGGCTGGAGTGCAATGGCGTGATCTCAGCTCACCACAACCTCCACCTCCTGGGTTCAGGCAATTCTCCTGCCTCAGCTTCCCAAGTAGCTGGGAGTACAGGCATGCGCCACCATGCCCAGCTAATTCTGTATTTTTTTTAGTAGAGACGGGGTTTCTCCGTGTTGGTCAGGCCAGTTTCAAACTCCCGATCTCAGGTGATCCACTCACCTCGTCCTCCCAAAGTGTTGGAATTACAGGCGTGAGCCACTGCACCCAGCCTAAGATTTTTAAATTTTTTATTTAATTTTTAATTTTATATTTTGAGATACAGTTTTACTCTGTCATTCAGACTTGAGTGCAGTGGCACAATCCTGGCTCACTGTAACCTCCGCCTCCCAGGTTCAAGCAATTTTCCTGCCTCAGCCTCCTGAGCAGCTGGGACCACAAACGCACACCACCACGCCCGGATAATTTTTGTTTTTTTGGTAGAGATGGGGTTTTGCCGTGATGGTCAGGCTGATCTTGAACTCCTGACCTCAAGTGATCTGCCCTCCTTGGCCTCCCAAAGTGCTGGGATTACATGTGTGAGCCACCGCGCCTGGCCTAATTCCTCGTATTCTTTAAATCTCAGCCTAAACACTGTGTCTGCAGCGTGGCTTCCCCGGCCCCTCTGGTCAAAAGCCTACACACCTCAGGGAGCCTCTGAGTCTGGATTTCCCAGAGCAGATTTGGGTGCAAGTAGCTGATTTGGGAGGTGGTCCTGGAAAGCACTGGTTGGAGGAGAGAGGGCAGTGGAGAGGGAAGGAAGCCGACAGAGGGTGCCTGACAGGTGGGTTTGGTTTTAGGTGGGCCGCTGGGATTCAGTCCCACTGTGGACCTTGGAGAGAGCATGTAGTGCATGCCCCCACAGTGTCCTACTCACTGGTGTCCATTCAAGTCTTCTGAGACAGTTGGGGGAGAGGGGGAGGGTCTTGGAATGCAGATTCCCAGGCCTGGGAACCAGAGTTTCTGGTTCACTAGGAACTTGTCCAGCCTCCCACGCTAAATATTTACACCTAAAAGATCCTCTACGTCACACTCACCTGTCTCCATCAAGACAGGTGAGCACCATGAGGGGCAGGAACGTGTTTGTCTTCACCATCATACCCTCAGCCATGCAAAGTGGCAAGTGCCCCATTTTAAAAAATGCTATTTAAGAAATAATGTAGCAAACACTGTTTTTTTGTTTTTTGTTTCTTGTGGTTTTTTTGAGATGGAGTCTTGCTCTGTCACCCAGGCTGGAGTGCAATGGTGCAATCTCAGCTCACTGCAACCTCTGCCTCCTGGGTTCGAGCAATTCTCCTGACTCAGCCTCCCAGGTAGCTGGGACTACAGGCACGGGCCACCATACCCGGCTAATTTTTGCATTTTTAGTAGAGAGGGGGTTTCACCATGTTGGCCAGGCTGGTCACGAACTTCTGACCTCAGGTGATCTACCGGTCTCGGCCTCCCAAAGTGCTGGGATTACAGGCATGAGCTACCGTGCCCGTCCTGCAGACACAGCTTTATGTGCCTTCTATTTTTTTTTCTTTTTTTTGAGATGGAGTCTTGTTCTGTCACCTAGGCTGGAGTGCCGTGGCTTGATCTCAGCTCACTGCAACAACTGCCTCCCAGGTTCAAGCAATTCTTCTGCCTCAGCCTCCTGAGTAGCTGGCATTACAGGCATGCGCCACAATGCCCAGCTCATTTTTGTATTTTTAGTAAAAACAGAGTTTCACCATGTTGGCCAGGCTGGTCTTGAACTCCTGGCCTCAAGTGATCCACCCGCCTGGGCCTCCCAAAGTGCTGGGATTACAGGTACAAGCGACCACACCGGCCAGTGCTTTCTAATATTAACTGATCCCCTCATCACAGAATTGTTATTCCCATTTCATAGATGGGGAGAGCGAAGCATGGAGGGATAGAGTCACTTGTGAAGGGTGCCTGGATGAGATGTGGCAGAGCTGGGATTTGGACCCAGGCAGGAGATCCCATGGTCTGTGACTTTACTCCTCTCTGCTGCCTCTATAAAGATTGGTTCCTTTGTCACCACAGGGGAAAGGGGCTGGTCTAGGAAGCCTTTCCATTTCCTGACCTGGACTGGGTGGGAGTCGTGGATCCTGCCTGACCAGGGGCTGTGCCTCCCTCCCCAGCATACCTGGGCTTCCTGTGGATGCTACTGCTCGTGGCCTATGGGCAGAGGGACCCCAGCGCCTACCACCTCAACAGACACCTTGAGCACAGCTTCACCAGGGGCTTCTCAGGTGTGCTGGGCTTCCGAGAGTTCTTCGAGTGGGCCAACGCCACCCTCGTGAGCAGCCTCTATGGTCACCCCCCAGGTAAGTCCTGCAGCCCTGTGGCTGTGTCAGCCTCCTTGTGCCTTCTCCCGGCTAGGAACAGACATAGAGCACTGTCAGCGTCAGCGTCATAAGAAAACCAGGCCGAGTATGGTGGCTCACACCTGTAATCCCAGCCCTTTGGGAGGCTGAGGCGGGAGGATTGCTTGAGGCCAGGAATTCGAGACCAGCCTGGCAACATGGCGAGACCCTGCCTCTATGAAAAATACAAAAATGAGCCGTGTGTGATGCCTCATGCCTATAATCCCAGCAACTCAGGAGGTTGAAGTGGAAGGATTGCTTAAGCCCAGGAGGCAGAGCCTGCAGTGAGCCAAAATTGTGCCACTGCACTCCAAAAGACTCTTTTTTTTAAGACTCTGTCTTTAAAAAAAAAAAAAAAAACAGAGAGAGAGAGAGGCCAGCCACAGTGGCTCACGCCTGTAATCCCAGCATTTGGGAGGCCGAGGTGGGCAGATCACTTGAGGTCGGGGGTTTGAGACCGGCCTGGCCAACCTGGTGAAACCCTGTCTCTACTAAAAATACAAAAATTAGCTGGGTGTGTTGTCACGTGTCTATAATCTCAGCTACTTGAGTGGCTGGGGCAGGAAAATTGCTTGAACCTGGGAGGCAGAGGTTGCAGTGAGCTGAGATCATGATATTGCACTCCAGCCTGGGTGAAGAAGTGAGACTCCATCTCAAAAAAAACAAAAACAAAACAAAACAAAACAAAAAACAGAAAGGAAGGAAGGAAGGAGAAAAGAAAAGAAAACCTAAACACCCCAGGCGGAGTGGCTCACAGCTGTAATCCCAGCACTTTGGGAAGCCAAGACAGGTGGATCATTTGAGGTCAAGAGTTTCAGACCAGCCTGACTAACATGGTGAAACCCTATCTCGACTAAAAATACAAAATTAGCTGGGTGTGTTTGTGCATGCCTGTAGTCCCAGCTACTCAGGAGGCTGAGGCAGGAGAATCGCTTGAACCTGGGAAGCAGAGATTGTAGTGAGTTGAGATTGAGCCCTTGCATTCCAGCCTGGGTGACAAGAGTGAAACTCTGTCAAGAAAGAGAGACAGAGAGAGAGAGAGAGAGAGAGAGAGAGAGAGAGAGAGAGAGAGAAACAAGAAGGAAGGAAGGGAGGAGGGAGGGAGGGAAGGAAGGAAGAAGAAAGAAAAAGAAAGAAGGAAAGAAAGAAAGAGAGAGAGAGAAAGAAAGAAAAAGAAAGAAAGAGAGAAAGACAGAAAAAGAAAAGGAAGGAAGGAAAAGCAGAAGGAGGAGGAGGAGAAGAAGAAGGAGGAAGAGAAGAAGAAGAAAAGGACGGAAGGAAGGAAGGAAGGAAGGAAGGAAGGAAGGAAGGAAGGAAGGAAACCAATCAATAACCACAGTATCAGATGCTATGAAGGAGAGACTCTCAGAAGGCTGGGTGTACACAAGCAGGGACTCTCCACCTCTCTTCCTCCAATGCAGAGTGGAGAACCTCCTAAGTAAGTGATGACAGAGCTTGAACCAGCTAGGCAAAAACAGTGTGCCAGGCAGAATGAACAACATGAGAAAAGCCCAGCCTCTCACGCCATGGGATACATGTTCTTGGAACCGCAGCGTGCTGAGTATGACTCTCATGTAGGGTGTGAGTTAAGGATCAGTAAGAAGCAAACCAGGAGAGATGAACAGGCCACATCGTGAAGGATCTCAGGAGTGAGTATCTCATCCTCGAGGAAATGAGGCGCCATTGAATTTCTACATGAAGCTGTGGCATAAATCTGTGGTATAGAAGGATCACTCTGGAAGCACCTGGAAGTTGGAATAAAGGGTGGGCAAGTTGGCTGGGCACAGTGGCTCACACCTGTAATCCCGGCACTTTGGGAGGCCGAGGTGGGTGAATCACCTGAGGTCAGGAGTTTGAGACCAGCCTGGTCGACATGGAGAAACCTCATCTCTATTAAAAATAAAAAAAATTAGCCAGGTGTGGTGGCATGTGCCTGTAATCCCAGCTACTTGGAAGGTGGAGGCAGGAGAGTCGCTTGAACCCAGAAGGCAAAGGTTGCAGTGAGCTAAGATCGCGCCATTGCACTCTAGCCTGGGCAACAAGAGCGAAACTCTGTCTCAAAAAAAAAAAAGGTGGGGGGAGGGGTGGGCAAGTTAAGATGCTGAGAACACAGTATGAGGGCTGGTGCAGGGACTAGGGACAGTGGTGATGGAGAGAAAGGGATGGGTACATAAGACATGGAAACAGTAGGATGGATAGGATGTAGTAACCACGGGATAGAGGATTGAGGAGAAAGGGCACAGGCATGTCCAGACTGATGACGGGGTGGTGGGGTTCCATTCCCTAAGAGAAGTTGCGCAGGACGCACAGTAGTTTCCAGTTGGAGAGACGGTGAGGTTATTTGGATAAATGTAGTCTACAGTTGGCCATAAACTTCTCTCAGCTGTCTCTATAATGGGTATGCTGAAGTTCACATCAGCCACAGGCCAGGAAGCTTGGAATGTGTTAAGATTATTTTGATTGCTAGATTTACCCACCTGGTGTTTCTTTTTAGGCTTTGTCACTGATGGGAACTCCAAGTTGGTTGGCAGTGCCCAGATTCGTCAAGTGAGGGTCCGGGAAAGCTCTTGCCCTCTTGCCCAGCAGCTGCAGGCATCTCTCAATGGATGCCATGCGCCATATTCCCTGGATGCTGAAGACCTGGCAGATTACGGGGAAGGCTGGAATGCCACCGCCCTCAGTAATGGCAGTAGCTTTCCCTATGCTTGGCAGTACCAGAGCCAGGACCAACGTCGAGGGTATCCCATCTGGGGCAAACTCACTGTGTACCGGGGAGGAGGCTACGTGGTCCCCTTGGGGACTGATCGCCAAAGCACGTCAAGGTAAGGTTGACTTGATTCATTTGTAGCTGAGTAAAGTCTTCTGCCAGAGTCCACATCTGCTTGGGGAATGTAGTCTTCAAAACAGGGCTGAGCCAAGTTCGTTCAGGTCCTTGTGGGAGGGCCTGAAGGATTCAGAATCATGCAGGTTGTATTTTCAGGTACCTGGGAACTGAGCCATCTCAGAATTGGAAGGAAAGTCTCTCTCTAGCATTCACAGCCTGGTTGCCTCTGCTAGAGCCAGTCCAGAGATGGGGAGCTCACTACCACTCAAAGCAGTCCACCCTTAGGCAAGAGGGAAGTAGTTAAGGATCTGTCAAGAATTCTGCAAAGTCTGAGGTTTTACCCTAGTTGTAAGCCAACAAGCTAACCTGTTAACTGTTTCATGGATGCTGGCAGAAGACACAAGATTCCTGGGTCGGAGACAAAGGATTTTGTTACAGCAAAAGTCATAGCAGAACATTACATTGGTTTGAGTCAGTTCGCAACAAAGGGCCATGAAAGATGCCTGCTTGTGCCTGCAATACTGAGCCTGGGGCATTTGATGCTTTTACAGCAGCAGAAAGAAGCCTGCTCTTTGTCCAAAGGAAGGCATCACCTCATCCCACAAGGTTGCACACTGCAAATACAGCCCTAAGAAGTGACTTGGCTAAAGCACAAGTACGGTCCTGCATTCCGAGAATACCCAGTAAGAATGTGCAGGGATGCTCAGGGTCCATGCAGTCTGACTCAACATGCCCTTGAGACAAGAGACCTAGATTTGAAACCCTGGCACTGCTCCTTTTAGCTGTGCAGTCCAAGCAAATTAGCAGACCCGTGTGAACCTCAGTTTCCTCCATTGTATGATGATTGCACCAAGATGGTTTGTGATGGTGCAGCCTACACTCTATCTACAGACAGGGTCTCCTGGGGTTAAGGAAAGGGCAGGAATAGTCTTTTTCAGAACAAGAGGCGTTTTTCCTGCTAATTGAAATGAGTGCAGATGTTCTCTCTCTGGTGGCTGGGTGAGGTGATCACGCCTGTAATCCCAGCACTCTGAGAGGCCAAGGCGGAAGGATCACCTGAGGTCAGGAGTTTGAGACTAGTCTGGCCAACATAGCGAAACCCCATCTCTACTAAAAATACAAAAAATTAGTGGCGGGTGCCTGTAATCTCAGCTACTCAGGAGGCTGAGGCAGGAGAATCGCTTGAACACGGAAGGCGGAGGTTGCAGTGAACTGAGATTGTGCCATTGCACTCCAGCCTGGGTAACAAGAGCAAAACTCTGTCTCAAAAAAAAAAAAAAAAAAAAAGATATTCTCTCTCTGTCTGCTGCTGTGTACCAAGCAGGATGCAGACCCACTGGGGACACAGCATATTACAGGCCCATCATTATTATTGGAAGTAATAACAGCTATCACTACTACACACACACAGCACACACACACACACATACACACACATCCCTCCATGTTCTCTAAATGATCTGAAGGCACTGGTGTTAACATCATTGTAGGGCCGGGCACAGTGGCTCACACCTGTAATTCCAGCACTTTGGGAGGCTGACACAGGGGAATTGCTTGAGCCCAGGAATTCGAGACCAGCCTGGACAACATACTGAGACTGTGCCTCTAAAAAAGATAAAAAATTATCTGGGCATGGTGGTACACACCTGTAGTCCCAGCAACTTGGGAGGCTGAGGTGGGAGGATCACTTGAGCCCAGGAGGTGGAGGCTGCAGTGAGTGATAATTGCCATTGCACTGCATTCTGGGCAACAGAGGAATACCCTGTCTCATAAACACAAAAAACCAACAAAAAAACCACACCATGGCAGATGAGGAAACCGAGGCCTGAAGAAGTTATTAGCTTGTCCAGGAGGCAGCCAGGATTTGAACCCAGGTCCCTCTACCATGTGCTCTTTCCACCACATCAGGCTGACAGATCTCCAGGAGCTCATGGGAGCTGCTTGCCTAAGCCCCTGATGTTTTATATGATTCTTTTTTGATTGATTGATTGATTGATTGATTGATTGATTTTTTGAGACAGAGTCTTGCTCTTGTCGCCCAGGCTGGAGTGCAACGGCGTGATCTCAGCTCACTGCCACCTCCACTTTTGGGCTTAAGTGATTCTCCTGCCTCAGCCTCCTGAGTAGCTGGAATTACAGGCACATGCCACCACACCCAGCTGATTTTTGTATTTTTAGTAGAGGTGGAGTTTCACCATGTTGGCCAGGCTGGTCTTGAACTCCTGACCTTAGGTGATCTGTCCACCTCAACCTCCCAAAGTGCTGGGATTACAAGCGTGAGCCATCGTGCCCAGCCTTCTTTTTTTTTCTTGTTTTTTTTTTTTTTTTTGGAGACAGAGTTTTGCTCTGTTGCCTGGGCTGAGTGCATTGGCGTGATCTCGGCTTATTGCAACCCCCACCTCTCAGGTTCAAGCAATTCTCCTGCCCCAGCCTCCTGAATAACTGAGAATACAGGCACGTGCCACCATGGCTGGCTAAATTTTTTGTATTTTTAGTAGAGACAGGGTTTTACCAAGTTGGCCAGGCTGGTCTCAAACTCCTGACCTCAGGTGATCTACCTGCCTCGGCCTCCCAAAGTGATGAGATTATAGGCATGAGCCACCATGCCTGGCCCTTTTTTTCTTTTTTTGAGATAGTCTCACACTGTCACCCAGGCTGGAGTGCAGTGGCATGATCTTGACACACTGCAACCTCTGCCTCCTGGGTTCAAGTGGTTCTCCTGTCTCAGCCTCAGGCAATTTTCATGCCTCAGCCTTCCAAGTAGCTGGGATTACAGGCATGCACCACTACAGAGAATATTTTCTTTTTCTTTTCTTTTTTTTTTTGAGACGGAGCCTCGCTCTGTCACCCAGGTTGAGGTGTAGTGGCGCAATCTCGGCTCACTGTAACCTCTGCCTCCCTGATTCAAGCAATTCCCGTCTCAGCCTCCTGAGAAGCTGGAATTACCGGCACACGCCACCATGCCCGGCGAATTTTTGTATATTTAGTAGAGATGGGGTTTCACCATGTTGGTCAGGCTGGTCTCGAACTCCTGACCTCAGATAATCCACCCACCTCGGCCTCCCAAAGTGCTGAGATTACAGGCGTGAGCCACCGCACCTGGCCACGCCTGGCTAATTTTTGTATTTCTGTGTCTTTAGTGGAGACGAGGTTTCACTATGTTGGCCAGGCTGGTTTCAAACTCCTGACCTCAGGGGATCCACCCACCTCGGCCTCCCAAAGTGCTGGGATTACAGACATGAGCCACTGCACCCGAACTATGATTCTTCTAACACCATGGCTCTCAAACCGTAAAAAGCATCCGAATCCTAGCGGGCTCATCAAAACATGCATTCTGGGCTCCTCTGAGAGTTTCTGACTCAGCAGGTCTAGGGCGGGCCTGAGAATCTGTATTTCCAGCAAGTTCCCAAGTGATGCTGATGCTGTTGGTGTGGGGACCACACTTTGAGAATCTCTGCTCTCATGGACAGGAGATGAGGGGTGCCACCATATCACAGCGTGGGCTACAAAATGCGACCACTCCCAGGAGCAGCCCTGGTGGCCTGGTGGCCCAGGGAGCAGAGCAGAAGCAGAGGGAGAAGTTGAGACAGGAAGCTCTGGCCTCGGTCAAGGGGCTGCGGGAACATGGAGCCCCTGCAGGGTAGAAATGCCCCAATGCCACTCTTTTCCGCAGAATTCTCCGATATCTCTTTGACAACACCTGGCTGGACGCCCTGACCAGAGCTGTGTTTGTGGAGTTCACTGTCTACAACGCCAACGTCAACCTGTTCTGCATTGTCACACTGACGCTAGAGACCAGCGCCCTGGGTGGGCAGCCTTGCCTGGGAACCCTCTGCAGGGCTCCAGAAGACAGACACTCCTTCCCCTGGGCTGGGGTTCCTGACCTACCTGGGTGCAGCCACCCCAGGGCCAGAGCTCCAGAGCAAATAGTTGTTTAGTGAATCTAGGTGTGGGTCTTGGTTATCCCTGCAGCCGTGAGTCCCTGGGTCCCCGAAGGCAAAGCATTAGGGTCCTCCACCCTAATTCTCCCCATCTTTCTGGCCTGTCGCCCAAGTTATGCTAAAAGAGCTTATTGAGAGTCCAAAGGCAGCTTATCCATTATCTAATCCCGAGCTTCCCAGTCTGCTGGGGTTGGCGGTGGCGAGCTGGCAGCAACAGGTGAGGGAGAATGTGACCTGGTAACAGATCATATCAACTAATATAATATTTCACCATACATCAGCGCACAGCACAAAGTACGTTTTACATCATAATCCAGCACACATGCAACCAAGATGAAATGTTCACAAATAACATGTACTTTAACTCCATGAGGCCAGGCGTGGTGGCTCGCACCCATGATCCCAGCACTTTGGGAGGTCAAGGTGGGAGGACTCCTTGAGCCCAGGAGTCCAAAACCAGCCTGGGCAACATGGTGAGACCTGGTCTGTACAAAATTTAAAAAACAAAAAACTACATGTGATGGGCTCTCAAATTTTGTGTTCTATTCTATTCATTCTTCTTCACGCCTCCTTTCCCCCTTTAAACTGCTGATCACAATCTACTAAAAACCAATTTACAGTCTGTTCAGCTAATGGTCAATTTACCTAACAGCCAACCTCCTCTCCATTGAATACCAAACTTTAAGAAAATATTGGATTACACTTTTAATTATAAAAGTAATATAGGCCGGGAATGGTGGCTCATGCCTGTAATCCCAGCACTTTGGGAGGCCATTGCCGGTGGAGGGAAAGGGGCAGATCACCAGGTCAGGAGTCCAAGATCAGCCTGGCCAACAAGGCGAAACCCCGTCTCTACTAAAAATACAAAAATTAGCTGGGCGTGCTGGTGGGCACCCGTAATCCCAGCTACTCAGGAGGCTGAGGCAGGAGAATTATGTGAACCCAGGAGGTGGAGGTTGCAGTGAGCCGAGATCATGCCATTGCACTGCAGCCTGGGTGACAAGAGCAAGACTCCATCTCAAAAAAAAAAAAAAAAAGAAAATATTATTTTGGTGTGTTTGGTGGTGGGTGGTTGTGTGTGTGTGTGTGTGTGTGTGTGTGTGTGTGTGTGTGTGTTTTAATTCAGAACGGTGAAAAGTGAAGGGCATTCAATTTCTGTTGTCATTCCCTATTGCTAATAGTTTCTTCCAAATCCCTTTTGGGTTTGTGTATCTTTTTAAAAATTTTATTATTATTATCTTTTTTTTATTTTATTTTATTTTTTTTTGAGACACAGTCCTTCTCTGTCACCTAGGCTAGAGTGCAATGGCACGATCTGAACTCACTGCAGCCTCCACCTCCTGGGTTCAAGAGATTCTATTGCCTCAGCTTCCTGAGTAGCTGGGATTACAGGGATGCACTACCACGCCTGGCTAAGTTTTATATTTTTAGTAGAGACGGGGTTTCTCCATGTTGGTCAGGCTGGTCTCAAACTGCTAACCTCAGGTTATCTGGCTGCTTTGGCCTCCCAAAGTGCTGGCATTACAGGCGTGAGCCACCATGCCTGGCTTTTTTTTTTTTTTTTTTTTTTTTTAATATGGTGTCTCGCTCTGTCACCCAGGCTGGAGTGCAGTGGCACAATCTCAGCTCACTGCAACCTCCGCCTCCTGGGTTCAAGCGATTCTCCTGCCTCAGCCTCCCGAGTAGCTGGGACTACAGGTGCCTGCCACCACGCCCGGCTAATTTTTTGTATTTTTAGTAGAGACGGGGTTT
The DNA here is from genome assembly GCF_001698545.2 of Rhinopithecus bieti. Classification (NCBI taxonomy): domain Eukaryota; kingdom Metazoa; phylum Chordata; class Mammalia; order Primates; family Cercopithecidae; genus Rhinopithecus; species Rhinopithecus bieti. The sequence continues at coordinate 937,460 of NW_016809016.1, forward strand.
CACCACATTAGCCAGGATGGTCTCAGTCTGTGGACCTCATGATATGCCCACCTCAGCCTCCCAAAGTGCTGGGATTACAGGCATGAGCCACTGGGCCCGGCCCAAAATGGCTTTAAATGAGCCAAGTGGGAGTCAGTTGTCATTATATGGGTGGATGTGCTTTATCTGGAGGTGTCTGTGCCCAAAGGCCAACACCAAATGCCGAGGGGAGGGGAGGACCTTCCACTGCAGCCCCTCCGCCCCTTCTGGTGCATCCGCTGCCTTCGGTGTCTACCACGTGTCCATGTTCAGTCCTTTGGGTCTGAAATAGCGTTGGTTTTTCCTTGGCCCCAGCCAGCCCTCAAGGGGTTGAGCTTGAGTCATCTGACCTGATGGCTCCTGGTCAGAAGCCACGGCTCTGAGCGAGCAGGTGGCCCTGAGTGAGCAGAACGCACTTTGCTCCCCAGGCACCTTCTTTACGCACGCGGCCCTGCAGAGCCTCCGCCTGTACCCCTTCACTGATGGCTGGCACCCCTTCGTAGTGGTGGCAGAGATCATCTACTTCCTCTTCCTCCTCTACTACATGGTGGTTCAGGTAAGGAGCATGCTCATAGCTCATGAGCAGGGTTTGGGGTGCAGGGATGTCTGGTGCCTCATCAACACCTCTCCCCTTCCTTGCAGGTGGGATGGGAAAGGGATTTTTTCCCCCCCTTTTTTTTTTTGAGACGGAGTCTAACTCTGTCACCAGGCTGGAATGCAATGGTGCAATCTTGGCTCACTTCAGCCTCCACCTCCTGGGTTCAAATTATGCTCCTGCCTCAGCGTCTTGAGTAGCTAGGACTACAAGCATGCACCACTATGCCCTGCTAATTTTTGTGTTTTTAGTAGAGATGGGGTTTCATCATGTTGGCCAGGATTGTCTCGAACTCCTAACCTCGTGAACCACCTGCCTCGCCTCGCAAAGTGCTGGGATTACAGGTGTGAGCCACCACGCCAGGCTGGGAAAGGGCTTTGCCTTAGGTGTTTGCTGGGAACAACCTTTGGTCCTTCCATTGGTCCTAGGGCTGATCTAGGCTGCTAGATCAGGGCATGGGAAGGACCCAAGGATGGTACTCCTCAGGAATTGAGAACTCAAAGAGGGGTCCTTCATGGGTGGGAAAGGGAGAGGAGCATGGGTCCTGTTTCTACTGAACTGAGACCTTCCAAAGAGCCAGGGTAGGGGGATGGTATGAGGAAGTGACCCTACCGCTGGGTGTTGAAGTACTCTGAACTTAGATTGTGGGGCTTCTTAGCATCTTTTGTTCCCACCCATGGTCACTGGGAGTTAGACAACATCCCCTTTGCCACCTTTATCACCATGTTGCATCCGAAAGTGCAGAGGTTGATGATGCTAAAAGCTGGATGATGCTGAGAACTCACCAGAAGCTGCACCCCTCCTCCTGCCAAAAATGCAAACCAGATTGCCAAAAGGGGGCATCTTGGCCTTTCATCCTCTTCTCCAACAGCCTCTTTAAAGCAAGGATGATATTTTTGAGTGCTTACTGCATAGCAGGCATTGTGCTAAGAAAGTATGTGTTTTCTCCTTCAACAACAGGAGAAAGGTCCTATGGGCTCCAATTTAGAGTAGGCAACGAAAGTCCAGAGACTTTAAGTCATTTAGCCAAGGTCAGAATTTAAACACAAGGAGTCTGATCCCTGAACATCACACTCAACCCCTATCCACAGCATCAGCCTTATAAAGCAGTGCACTCACCTGGTCTTGAGCATCACCAGTTCAAGACCAATGGCCAACAGTCATCAGACAGTAACTTCAGTCTGTGCACCCGTCCAAGACCTCAGAGCAGATCTGTTCACCACCCACCTCCATGGTTCGCTGCCCTCCTCCAACCGCCTCCACACTCTGCCTGCAGCTGCTTCAGAAAGCTGCTCTCCAAAACCTATAAATCTCTCTCAAAATGCTGCTTGGGCAGTTTTAAAAATCTCCCCACTTTTCATCCCTTTATTATAAAAGTGAACTTAGCCTGCCACCAGCCAAATGGAAGTCCTTCCTCCTTAAGAGTGAGTAGGAGGGGCACAGTGGTGCAAGCCTGTAATCCCAGCATTTTGGGAGGCCCAGGCGGGCAGATCACTTCAGGTCAGGAGTTTGAGACCAGCCTGGCCGACATTGCAAAACCTCATCTCTACTAAAAATACAAAAATTAGCCGGGCACAGTGGCAGGTGCCTATAGTCCCAGCTACTAAGGAGGCCGATGCAGTAGAATTGCTTGAACCTGGGAGGCGGAGGTTGCAGTGAGCTGAGATTCTGCCACAGCACTCCAGCCTGGGTGACAGAGCAAGACTCCATCTCAAAAAAAAAAAAAATGCCAGGTGCGGTGGCTTATGCCTGTAATCCCAGCACTTTGGGAGGCTGTGGCAGGCAGATCATGAGATCAGGAATTCGAGACCAGCCTGACCAACATGGTGAAACCCCGTCTCTACTAAAAATACAAAATTAGCCGGGCGTGGTGGCACATGCCTGTAATCCCAGCTACTCGGGAGGCTGAGGCAGGAGAATTGCTTCAACCGGGGAGGCAGAGGTTGCAGTGAGCCAAGATTGCACCATGGCACTCCAGGCCCAGGCAACAAGAGCGAAACTCTGTCCCCGCACCCCCGCCACCCCAAAAAAAAAAAGTATCTAAGGGCTGTGAGGTCATGTTAAAGAGCTTGTGAGAGGACAGGTACAGCCGCCAGGTCCCAGGATAGCTCCCCACCCGCCACATCCCAGTAGAAAGCAGCTAGAAGGAAACAGACCTTACTCATGGCAAATGATCCCAGACATTCTTGTGGCAG
>NW_016809016.1:940298-966379 GCF_001698545.2 Rhinopithecus bieti
AGAAAAGATGCCCCCCGGGCCCCCGCCGCCGGGAAAAAAAGGGCAAACTCTTCCCCCCCCAAAAAAAAAAAAAAAAAAAAAAAAAAAAAGAATGGGTAGGAGGGGGAACTGGAACAAAAATAGAAGATTCTCTTGAGTGAAAGGGAAAAGCTGGGGAGGAAGATGGAGAACACGTGCAGGATCGTTCTTTTGAACTTGTGACACCTGTTGGGGAAGTATAATTAAAACTAAGTCTACTGCCCATCCAGAAAACCTCTCCATAAGGGTGGAAAAGAAAGAAAACTAGCTATCTATCTATGTATCTAGCTCTCTATCTAGAGAGAAGGTCTGGCTCTGTTGCCCAGGCTAGAGTGCAGTAGTACAGTCCTGGATTACTGCAGCCTTGACCTCCCCAGGGTCAAGTGATCCTCATATCTCAGCCTCTCGAGTAGCTGAGACTATAGGCACGTGCCACCACATCTGGCTAATTTTGTACTTTTGTAGAGATGAGGCTTTGTCTTTTTTTTTTTTTGGCAGAGTCTTGCTCTGTTGCCCATTCTAGAGTGCAGTGGCGCGTTGTCAGCTCACTGCAACCTCTGCCTCCTGGGTTCAAGCGATTTCCGGCTAATTTTTGTATTTGTAGTAGAGACAGGGTTTCACCATGTTGGCCAGGCTGGTCTCAAACTCCTGACCTCAAGTGATCTGTCTGCCTTGGTCTCCCAAAGTACTGAGATTACAGGCGTGAGCCACTGTGCCCGGCCTGTTTTCGTGATTTTGCCCAGGCTGTTCTCGAACTCCTGGGGTCAAGTGATTGTCACTCCTCAGCCTCCTGAAGTGTTGTAGAGTTGTGAGCCACCATGCTCAGCAATTTTAAAAATTATTTATATATATTTTTTATTTTATTATTATTATTATTATTATTATCATTATTATTTTGACACAGAGTCTTGCTCTGTCACCAGGTTGGAGTGCAGTAGTACGATCTCGGCTCACTGCAACCTCCGCCTCCCGGGTTCATGCCATTCTCCTGCCTCAGCCTCCTGAGTAGCTGGGACTACAGGTACCCGCCACCACTAATTTTTATATTTTTGGTAGAGAGGAGGTTTCGCCATGTTGGCCAGGATGGTCTGGATCTCTTGACTTTGTGATCCTCCAGCCGCAGCCTCCCAAGTGCTGGGATTACAGGCGTGAGCCACTGTGCCCAGCCTAAATTATTTATTTTTAATTGTGGGAAATATACATAACATAAAATTTACCATTTTAACCACTGTTAAGTGTTTAGTGGCATTAGGTCCACTCACATCATTGTGCAACTGTCACTACCGTCCATCTCCAGAAGGATGACCTCTTTTCGTGTTGCAAAACTGCAGCCAGCCCGGTGCGGTGGCTCACTCTTGTAATCCCAGCACTTTGGGAAGCAGAGGCGGGCAGATCACCTGAGGTCAGGAGTTCGAGACCAGCGTGGCCAACAAAGTGAAACCCCATCTCTGCTGAAAATACAAAAAATTAACTGGATGTGGTGGCATACGTCTGTAATCCCAGCTACTCAGGGGGCTGAAGCAGGAGAATCGCTTGAACCCGGGAGGCGGAGGTTGCATTGAGCCGAGATGGGGCCCACTGCACTCCAGCCTGGGCAACAGAGTGAGACTCTATCTCAAAAAAAAAAAAAAAAAAAAGAATTTCCTGGGGTTTAAATACCTTCTAGAGGTTTCCATTGGTTAGTCGGTGTGTGTCCTGTGTAAATGAAGAGATTAAAGTGAAGTTACAAAGTCATTTACTCAGGGTACACCGTATGTAAATGAAGAGGATATTTCCTGTCACAGCTGAAGTGTTTCCATTTGATTTTGTTCTTATGTTCCCTGCCTCCAGGCCCTATTATCCCACCTCAATGGGTCTGTGCACAAGGTTGGGGAGAGGCCTGGGCACTCTGTGCATGGGGGCCAGAGCTGGGGGAGCCTCCTGCCAGAGGGCCCTGCGGGGTGGGGAGGGAGCAGCCCTGGGGGTGGGGGCAGTCATGGCCACAACCTCACGCTCCTTTTCCAGGGCAAGCACATGAGAAAGCAGACATGGAGCTATTTCCGCAGCAAGTGGAACCTTCTGGAGCTGGCCATCATCCTGGCCAGCTGGAGTGCCCTGGCGGTGTTTGTGAAGAGGGCTGTCCTGGCCGAAAGGGATCTCCAGCGCTACCGGAACCACAGGGAAGAGTAAGTGGCTGTCTCCTCAGCCACCCAGCTCCCCATACTGGCCCCTCTTCCTACAGCTCCGTTTGAGGCCCAGGAGTCAGAAGGTGGTTTTGGGATGCTGTGGACGCTCAGGGGATAAAGGGGCACTCCTAGCAGACATAACTCTAGCTGCCACCTAGATTCAGGTTGGGGGCCAGCTGCAAGTGAGTACGATTGGAGATGACTCAGACAAAATAGAACATCTTGTGCAAATCTTCCCAAAACATAGGGCCATGTGGCAACCTGCTTAGGCTCTTCTTGGCCTTTGGGGGAGGCCCTTTGCAAGTATTAGGGCCCCAGTAAGCTCACCTGTGCTACCGTACACTAAGTGTCCACTATGTGGTAGGCAGGATGTATGCACCTAGGGAAACATCATCAGAATTGATGAAGGTCGATGTTATCATCGCCTCATTTAACAAAGACATTGAGGGCAGGGTGTGGTGGCTCATGCCTATAATCCCAGAACTTCGGGGGGCCGAGGTGGGCAGATCACTTGAGGTTAGGAGATTGAGACCAGCCTGGCCAACACGGTGAGACCCCAACTCTACTAAAAGTGGAAAACTGCTGGGCATGGTGGCTCACGCCTGTAATCCCAGCACTTTGGGAGGCCAAGGCAGGTGGATCATTTGAGGTCAGGAGTTTCAGACCAGCCTGGCTAATATGGTGAAGCCTCATCTCTACTAAAAATACAAAAATTAGCTGAGCGAGATGGCATGCGCCTAAAGTCCCAGCTACTCAGGAGACAGGAGAATCGCCCAAACCTGCTAAGCAGAAGTTGCAGTGAGCTGAGATTGCGCCACTGCACTCCAGCCTGGGTGACAGAGGGAGACTGGGGCTCAAAATAAAAAGACAAAGACGTTGAGGCTCAGAGAGGTCATGTGACTTCCCCAAGGCCACACAGCTAAAATGTGGCAGAGAAGTAATTTAAGCTTACCTTACGTGGCTCCAGGCTGCCCTCCCTTGCTTGGAATCACTGGGTTTCTTGACTCACTCATTCATTTTATAGATATAGCTAACATGTATTGAGTTATTGCTAAACTGCTAAACGTCATACACTTTCATAAAAACACCACATTACAAGCACTATCTCATCTCACCTACTTGAATCTTCCTGAGACCTCTAAGAGATGATATTAGCATCATCCTATTTTTTTTTTTTTTTTTTTGAGACGGAGTCGTTGCTCGTGATCGATCCCAGGCTGGGTAGTGCAGTGGCCGGATCTCAGTCCACTGCAAGCTCGCCTCCCCATGGTTCCCGCCATTCTCCTGCCTCAGCCTCCCGATGTATCTTGTGACTACAGTGGCCGCCACCACCCCTCGCCCGGCTAGTTTTTGTATTTTTTAGGTAGAGACGGGCTTGTTCACCGTGTTAGCCAGATGTCTCGACTCGCTGACCTTCATGATCCGCCGTCTCGGCCTCCCAAGCTGCTGGATTACAGGCTTGAGCCACCGCACCCGGCCGTTTTTTTTTTTTTTGAGACAGACTCTTGATGACTCAAGCTCACCTGCAACCTCTGCCTCCTTGGTTCAAGTCATTTCTGCCTCAGCCTCCAGCGTAGCTGGGATACAGGTGCACACTAACACACCCAGCTAATTTTTGTATTTTTTGTAGAGACGGGGTTTCACTATTGTTTTGGCCAGGCTGCGCCTCGACTCCTAGACCTTGTGATCCGCCCGCCTCCGCCTCCCCAAAGTGCTGGATTACAGGCCGTGAGGCCACCGCGCGCGCCAGCCTCATCAGTCTTTTTTTTTTTTTTTTTTTTTTTTTTTGCAAAAAATGAGAAATCACATGCTAATGAGGTCTTGGACGGTTAAAGCTTGCATGAAAAAGGAAAATAAAAATCTTGGACCCCAATGCACTCTGCCAAAAGGAAAAGAAAAAATAAAGTTAGGCTGAAAGTTGAGTCATGCAAGAATCTGTCTTTCATTTTGTTCGTAAAGAGAGAGCTACAGCTAGAAGGTTAGTCTCCACAGGCAGCAGCTCCGTGTTCACCTTATCTTATGTAAAGTGCCCACTTACTGAGCATGAGACAAATACGTCATTGACCATTCCCCTACCTGCTCCTTTTCTCTGGCAACATGTGGATTCAATAATGTCACCAGACCCTCCCTCTTTCCTCTCCAGCCCGCTTTTCCCTGCTTTTCCCTTTTAAGTATTGAAGGCTTCTGGCTGGGCACAGTGGCTCACACCTAATAAAAGAAGCCATAAGCCCTCTTTTATTATTTATGTTTTGAGACGGGGTCTTGCTCTGTCACCCAGGCTGGAGTGCAGTGGTGTGATGATAGCTCAGCTGCTCAGGTAATTTTTTTTTTTTGAGACGGAGTCTGGCTCTGTTGCCCAGGCTGGAGTGCAGTGGCCAGATCTCAGCTCACTGCAAGCTCTGCCTCCTGGGTTTACGTCATTCTCCTGCCTCAGCCTCCCAAGTAGCTGGGACTACAAGCGCCCGCCACCTCGCCCAGCTAGTTTTTTGTATTTTTTAGTAGCGACGAGGTTTCACCGTGTTAACCAGGATGGTTTCAATCTCCTGACCTAGTGATCCGCCCGTCTCAGCCTCCCAAAGTGCTGGGAATACAGGCTTGAGCCACCTCGCCCGGCCTCAGGTAATTTTTAAATTATTCGTAGAAATGAGGTCTTGCTCTGTTGCCCAAGCTGGTCTTGAACTCCTGTGCTCAAGCGTTCCTTCTGCCTTGGCTTCCCAAAGTGTTGAGATTACAGGCATGAGCCTCCATACCCAGCCAGTCCTCCTTTATGAAGGCAGTTAGTTGTATTAAAGCATGGTTCTCAACCTTGGCTATATATGAGAATATGAGAATAACCCCAAGGAGATGTTAAAAATACTGAAGCCAGGCTGGGTGCGGTGGCTCATGCCTGTAATCCCGGCACTTTGGGAGGCTGAGGTGGGCGGATCACAAGGTCAGGAGTTCAAGACCAGCCTAACCAACACGATGAAACCTCGTCTCTGCTAAAAATACAAAAATTAGCCGGGCATGGTGACGCGCACCTATAGTCCCAGCGACTGTGGAGTCTGAGGCAGGAGAATCAGTTGTACCTGGGAGGAGGAGGTTGCAGTGAGCCAAGATTGCGCCCCTGCACTCCAGCCTGGGAGACAGAGCCAGACTCCATCTCAAAAATGAAATAAAATAAAAACAAAAGAGGGCTTATGTGTTGTGATTGTTTCCACCTATATAAGCAATTAAATGGCATGAGACAGCATTAGGTCTTCTTTTTTTTTTCTTTTTGAGATGGAGTTTTGCTCTTGTTGCCCAGGCTGGAGTATAATGGCGTGATCTTAGCTCACTGCAACCTCTGCCTCCTGGGTTCACGCCATTCTCCTGCCTCAGCCTCCCAAGTAACTGGGACTACAGGCGCCTGCCACAACGTTCAGCCAATTTTTCATGTTTTTAGTAGAGATGGGGTTTCACCATGTTGACCAGGCTGGTTGTGAACTCCGGAACTCAGGTGATCCACTGGCCTCGGCCTCTGAAAGTGCTGGGATTACAGGTGCGAGCCACCGTGCCCAGCCAGCGTTAGGTCTTTTAAGAGAGATAGGAGAAAGGAGCTGCTGGAGCCAAAGGCAGAAGCAACTGTTTGCACCAGAAACTCCAGTCTGCTCACGGGGAAGGAAGATTCTGGAAGGCAGGAGATTTGGGTAAAAGGATGGTTCTCACTGAAACCTGGCCTGTACCCAAGGTGGCAAACCCAGTCTGTGCTTCGCGTCCCTCTGTGTGGCCCTGTAGAGAGCTGCCCTGAGTGGGTCCAACCTTGGAGGAGAGTACGGGGAAAGCTCTCCAGACCACAGAGCTTCGGGAAGGTAGTGTCACCTTGAGCCTGTTCGAAAAGGCTTCTTTTGTAGAATGGCCAGAAGGCAGGCCTCACAAGTTTTTCTTTTTTCTCTTTTAAGTAATTTCTATTTTTATTATTTTTTAATTTTTTTATAGAGACAGGAGTCTCACATTGTTCCCCAGGCTGATCTCGAACTCCTGGCCTCCAGTGATCCTCCTGCCTCAGCCTCCCAATGTGCTGAGATTGTAGGCATGAGCCATAGTGCCTGGCCTCAAATTTTATTTGGGTTCAGGGGGTACATGTGCAGATTTGTTACATGGGTATATTGTGTGATGCTGAGGTTTGGGATGTGAATGACCTCGATGCCCAAGTAGTGAGCACAATAGCCAGTAGTCAGTTTTTCAACCCTTGCCTGCCTCCCTCCCAGTCTTGCAGTCCCCAGTGTGTATTGTTTCCATCTTTATGTCCATGACCTAATGTTTAGCTCCCACTTACAAGTGAGAACATGCAATATTTGGTTTTCTGTTCCTGTGTTAATTTGTTTCGGATAATGGCCTCCAGCTGCGTCCATGTAACTGCAAAGGACATGGTTTTGTTCTTTTTTGTGGCTGCAAAGTTTTTCAGTTAACAGGAAATACCTTGTGGCTTCATAAAACTTTTATTTATTTTTATTTATTTTTTATTCTTCAGACAGAGTTTTGTTCTTGTCACCTAGGCTAGAGTGCAGTGTCATGATCTCGCCTTACTGCAACCTCTGCCTCCTGGGTTCAAGCGATTCTCTTGCCTCAGCCTCCTAAGTAGCTGGGATTACAGGCATGTGCCACCACACCTGGCTAATTTTTATATTTTTGCTAAAGACAGGGTTTTGCCATGTTGGCCAGGGCTGGTCCCGAACTCCTGACCTCAAGTGATCTGCATGCCTCAGCCTCCCAAAGTGCTGGCATTACAGGTGTGAGCCACCATACCTGGCCCATAAAACTTTTAAAAACAGATCAGAAAAAAAAAATGTCTTGAGTCCAACATCCTAGAGAAAATGACTTGTTGATTGGTCTGTTGCCATCTCACTGATAATGATCATAGCTCACTACAGCTTCAAACCCCTGAATGCAAGTGATCCTCCTGCCTCAGCCTCTTGAGTAGCTAGGATTACCAGTGCACATCATGAACCCCAACTACCATTATCATCTTTGTCACCATCACCATCATCTTCACCATCATCACCATCATCATCACTTTCATTGTCATTATCACTCTCACACCGTAATTCCCAGCATCCTCCTCCTCCTCCTTACCATCATCATCACCCCCCTGGGGGAGCTGGGACGCCTCTCTTTCCCAGACCTGTTTCTGGACCTGATAGCCTATGAGATAATGATAAAACTAATCCCACATCCTGAAATGCCGATCAGTCTAATCTTGCATCCAGATGAGTTCCGGCTGAACTGCTCAAGGTCTCTGAGACCCAGCCTTCCCATTTTGATCCCACAGAGGCATCAGCTTCAGTGAGACAGCAGCAGCCGATGCCGCCCTTGGCTACATCATTGCCTTCCTGGTACTCCTGTCCACAGTGAAGCTTTGGCATCTGCTCAGGTTGAATCCCAAAATGAACATGATCACGGCAGCCCTACGCCGTGCCTGGGGCGACATTTCAGGCTTTATCATTGTCATCCTTACCATGCTCCTGGCTTACTCCATCGCGGTAAGTATCTGCTTTGGGACAAGCTTGGGGCTGGTGTCTGCAGAAGCCAAGGCTAATTGGTAGTGGGAAGTGGACAATTAGGGTTAGGGAGACCTTGGGAACCCAAGGAAGGTGGTGGCTCTTCTGAGTACCGGGTCTCTTTACTGTGAGCTCATGCACCAGTCATCTCAAATGGCAAAGGCTGGAGAGCTCAGATGGGTAGGGTGAGGAGGCATAGGCTCTACTGCTGAAATGGTCCAGGTTCAGGAAGAATTCCTTTCTACCTCTAGACCCCTCCTGGATATGCCAATTCTCCTGGCTTCCCAACTAGTTAGAAGGCACAGGGCTAACTCCTAGATACACACAGAGCACTGCTGCCATGCTGGGGGATGGATGGAGCCACCATGTCCTTGAGTTGGGGACGTGAAGGTAGATACAGCCACAAGCCATGCCAGTGCTTGTTGTCCAAGACATGACTCATGAACTTGGGAGGGCAGATGCCACTTCACTCAGCACTTTAACAGTGAGAGCACATTGACAAGCATGGCCCTGTGTGACTAGAAAAACATAAATGAAAACATTAAATTGTTTTGTTTTGTTTTGTTTTGTTTTTTTGAGACGGAGTCTTGTTCTGCTGCCCAGGTTGGAGTGCAGTGGCACGATCTAGGCTCACTGTAACCTCCACCTCCCAGGTTCAAGCGATTCTCTTGCCTCAGCCTCCTGAGTAGCTGGGATTACAGGTGTGCACCACCACACCTGGCTAATTTTGTATTTTTAGTAGGAGCAGGGTTTCACCAAGTTGGTAAGGCTGGTCTTGAACTCCTGACTTCAGGTGATCCACCCATCTTGGCCTCCCAAAGTGCTGGGATTACAGGCATGAGCGACCGTGCCTGGCATTTTTTTTTTTTTTTTTTTTTGAGACAAAGTCTCACTCTGTTGCCCAGGCTGGAGTACAGTGTCATGATCTCGGCTCACTGCAGCCTCTGCCTCCCAGGTTCAAGTGGTTCTCCTGCTTCAGCCTCCCGAGTAGCTGGGGCTACAGGCATGTGCCACGACACCCGGCCAATTTTTGTATTTTTGGTAGAAACAGTGTTTTACCATGTTGGCCAAGCTGGTCTCAAACTCCTGACCTCAGGTAATCTGCCCACCTCAGCCACCCAAAGTGCTGGGATTACAGGCATGAGCCACCGTGCCCAGCCAAAAACATTAAATTTTCAATTCCTCTTTATGATAATGTGAGAAACAAAGGCCCTCTTACATCCTGGCCTCCACCATATCCTGATGTCTTTCTAAATACGCCCCGTACTGTCCACCGTGTTCCCATGCGAGTCCTGGCCTTCCCCTCATCTCTGGCCTTTAGCACAATCCTGACCCACACCCTACTCCAGGGCCTTCCCCATTCTCACCCTGGCTCCATCCCGTCTGTTGCCTTCCACTCCTTCCCAATCATCCCATCCACCAGCCTATCACATCCTAGTCCCCACTCCACCCCAGCCCTCACCCACCTCTGCCTCTCTGTCACCTCAGCCCTGACCGCCTTCCATCCCTGGCCCCGCCCCATCCTCCTCTCCCACCCTCGGAAACAGGTGGGGTGCACTGAGGGAGTGATGGGGGTGTGTTCTGGAAAGTTGGAGTCTGTGATTTTGGTGAAAGCTCCTGTATAAACCCTAATGTGGATTTCTTTAGCCCTCCATGCAGTGTCTGGGCTGCAGGGACATTGCAGTGTCCCATGGGACCAAAAGTCACCAACTCAGAGCCAGAGCCAAGGGCTGCTGGGCCTTCCTCTGACACTGCAGCCCTGGGAAAGTCTTGGGAGTGGGGAGTTGTGGTGAGGGAAAATGCGGTGAGGGGAGGGCCTCCCCCAGGCAGAAGCCCATCATCCGTTCAACCCAGTTCCCCAGAGCAAAGAATTTGGAGCCGCAGAGTGCCCAGTTTCATTGCCAGGTATTTGGGCCACATCTGGGGAACACAGCCAGGCGGCTTAGCAGGTGGCTGCGTGAGTCCCAGAGGCACCCTGGGCACTCCCTCATCCTGATGCACACAAAGATGTGCATCATCAACAGGCTGTGGACACAACAAAGGTCCTGGACAAGGTCATCCAGGCAGCACTTCCAGAAACATGACACACACATGCACACACATGCACATGGATGCACACGCATGCACACATGCACACACACACACTCATGCACACGTATACACATACACATGCATGTGCAAGGCATGCACATATATACACGCATGCACACATGCACACGTATACACATACACATGCATGTGCACAGACATGCACATATATATACACATGCATACATGCACACGTATACACATACACACATACAAATATACACACATACATATGCACACACATAAACACTACACATGGATACACACATACACATATATACACATACATACACACAAGTGCATATGTGTAGATATTGATGGCCACAGGCATACGCATGTACACTCTCAGACACGCGTGTGGCCTTGCACGCACAGACCCACAGAGAGAAACACATGCATGCCATATAGAACCAGTTGTGGACCAGGTGCGGTGGCTCACGCCCATAATCCTAGCACTTTGGGAGGCCAAGGCGGGTGGATCACCTGAGGTCCTGAGTTCGAGGCCAGCCTGACCAACGTGGAGAAACCCTGTCTCTATGAAAAATATAAATTTTAGCCAGACGTGGTGGTGCGTGCCTGTAGTCCCAGCTACTTGTGAGGCTGAGGCAGGAGAATTGCTTGAACCCAGGAGGCGGAGGCTGCAGTGAGCTGAGATCAAACCATTTTACTCCAGCCTGGGTGACAGAGCGAGACTCCATCTCACAAACAAAAACCAGTTGTGTACGCACACCCACTTGCACACCCCTTTAGGTACAGTAGCTTGACCAGCGCTGCCAGGGCAGTGGCTGACACAGACCACCCACCCCACTGTGAAACAGCAGGTTTTGTGCTCCTTGGCAGCCTCCTTCCCTGTTCATGAGAATTCTTTCCATGACAGTCGAACTTAATATTTGGTTGGAAACTCCGTTCCTACAAAACCCTCTTTGATGCGGCAGAGACGATGATCAGCCTTCAGCTGGGAATCTTCAACTACGAGGAGGTAATGGAGTGAGGGCACAGGTGCTGCTATCTACACTGAGCCTCTATGAAGATAAGAAAAACCACTGCCTGCCCACCCCGCCCCATGCCATCCCTTGGGCCCATGACCTGGCAAGCATTGGGCAAGTTTGGACAAATAGAAATATTCCCCCTCCCCTAGGTGGACTCCCCTGCTAGAGCCCTCAGCTTGCCCTTGGGACCCCTGCTCACAGAGGAACATCGGACACTGGCTACTCAGGGGAGGGCTGTACAGGGGTCTCCCAAAGGAAACACCCCCTGCCCTGGGCAGAAAGGGCAGCCGTCTTTGGAGGTGGCAGCCGTGGAAAGTGAAGGGCTGCCCATTCCCTCCTGGCCCACCTCTCTCAGCCCCAGGCAGAGGGGACCTTCCTGGCTCCAGGCTCTGCCTAGCTCTGAGGACCGTTTTCCCTCTGAGGGTTTTCCAGTAGGGGAAGTGGCTGCTGGGACCCAGGACACTCGATGACCCTGGCTTTCTTTCTGACAGGTCCTGGACTATAGCCCAGTGCTTGGCTCCTTCCTCATTGGGTCCTGCATCGTTTTTATGACATTTGTGGTGCTGAACCTGTTTGTCTCTGTCATCCTGGTGGCCTTCGGTGAGGAGCAAAAATACTATCAGGTGAGTTGCTTTGTCCTATTCCTGATCAGTCATTGATGCTGAACTATGAAGAGGCTGGAGCGGCGTTAGACTTTAGAGGACTTGAGAGATCATTGTAGCTCAGAGCCCTCATATCACAGGAGGGGAAGCTGAGGCATAGACAGAGGACATTAATTCCCCAAAATCACAAGCAAGTGAGGGCAGGGGCTGGTGTCAGAGCCAGGCCTCCTGATTCCCAGTTTGGGACTTTGTTCACAACACCAGTGACCTCCACCCTGAGTGCACCTTAGAATCACCTGGGGCCTTTTGAAAACAACAGCTGCCCCACCAGAGACCAACACCAACAGAGACCAACACTAACAGAGACCAACACCAACCAAGACTAATACCAACAGAGACCAACACCAACAGATACCAACACCAACAGAGACCAACACCAACAGAGGAGACCAATACCAACCAAGACTAATACCGACCGAGACCAACACCAACAGAGACCAACACCAACAGAGACCGATGCCAACCAAGACTAATACCAACAGATACCAACACCAGCAGAGACCAACACCAACAGAGGAGACCAATACCAACCAAGACTAATACCGACCGAGACCAACACCAACAGAGACCAACACCAACAGAGACCGACACCAACCAAGACTAATACCAACCGAGACCAACACCAACAGATACCAACACCAACAGAGACCGACACCAACCAAGACTAATACCAACCGAGACCAACACCAACAGAGGAGACCAATACCAACCAAGACTAATACCAACCGAGACCAACACCAGCAGAGACCAACACCAACAGAGGAGACCAATACCAACCAAGACTAATACCAACAGAGACCAACACCAACAGAGACCAATACCAACAGAATCTCTGGGGGAATGAGCCAGCCCTTGGTATGTTTAAAGTCTCTTTGGGAAATTTTTTTTTTTTTTGAGATGGAGTTTTTGCTCTTGTTGCCCAGACTGGAGTGCAATGGCACAATCTTGGCTCACTGCAACCTCCACCTCCTGGGTTCAAGCAATTCTCCTGCCTCAGCCTCCCAAGTAGCTGGGATTACAGGCACCCGCCATCACACTCAGCTAATTTTTTTGTATTTAGTAGAGACAGGGTTTTACCACATTGGTCAGGCTGGTCTTGAACCCCTGACCTCAGGTGATCCACCAACCTCGGCTTCCCTAAGTGCTGGAATAACAGGCGTGAGCCACCACACCCAGCCCTCTCTTTGGGTAATTTTAATGTTAATGAACAGTCAAGGTCGAGAATGCATACTACGCTCCAAAACCTCAACCCATGTCTTCATGGCTCAGAGGGCAGCAAGCTGGGCACTCACAGTCAACCTCACACCCATTTTTTTTTTTCACAGAAAAAAAAAAATACAAATTTTTATTTCTACTAAACTCTCACTTAACACAGAACACTTTCTGACCAAATATGTGGAGATTTTCTCCACACACCAAGCAATTCTCCAGTCGGCCTGCTGGACTCCCTGCAGGAAGAGGGATATGAGCACATAGACTGCAGATTAATAACAGCCACCAGCACCACCCACAGAGCACTCTCTTCACAATGGAAGTTGTGCTGAAGGCTTCGTACATTTTATTTAATCCTCAAAACAGCTCGGTGAAGTAGGTATAATTATTCACAACTTACAGAGAAGGAAGCCAAGGCTCACAGAGTTGAAATCATTTACCTAGAACCACAGAGCTAGAAAGCAGGAAAGGTGGAATTTCAACCTGGGTCTGTCTGACTCGGATGTATGGTTTTGTTTTGTTTTTTTTCCTGACCTTCTGGAGGTATAGCTGTGTGAAGGGTGACATATTATGCAGCTCACCCTTCCTATCCCAATTAAAAGGTTCTTTCAATCTGTATGCCTAAGCCAGATGTGGTGGCACACACCTGCAGTCCTAGCTACACAGGAGGCTGAGGTGGGAGGATCACCTGAGCCCAGGAGGTGGAGGCTGCAGTGAGCTGTGATCATGCCACTGCACTCCAGTCTGGGTAACAAAACAAGATCCTGTCTCAAAAGAAAAAAAAAGGAAAAATCTGCATGTCTAACAAAGAAACCCTTAAGACACTCTTCTTTGAATTTTTCCATTTCTATACAAGAGCAACAATTTGGTATTGTTGTTTTTCTAAATTGCAAAAGATTTCTTAAAGGTGACATACTCCATCATGTTAAAGGATCATTTTAAAGAGTTATTTTTCCTGGAAACCAGGAAATTATTGCCCACAGGATTCAAGAATGCTGAGAATGCTGCCCCTCCTCTGTTGCTGAATGGTCTCTGGTACACTTGTAACGTGTGTCCCGGATCCGTGTTTGAAAAGGAAACACAAATTTTTACTTCTACTAAACTCTCACTAAATACAGAACACTTCTGTGACCATATGTGTGGAGATTTTCCCCACACACCAAGCAATTCTCCAGCAGACACCAACTGGGTATCTTATACCGACTGGGCATCCCTAATCCAAAAATCAGAAATCCAGAATGCTCCAAAATCCAAAATTGTATGCATGCTCACATGAGGTGACACATGGAAAATTCCACACATAACTACTTAATACAAACTTTATTTCATGCACAAAATTATTGAAAATACTGAGCCAGTGTTCACTTCAGCAGCATATATGCTAAAATCAGAATGCTACAGAGAAGATCAGCATGACCCCTGTGCAAGGAGGTCATGCAAATTTATGAAGTGTTTCATATTTTAAATTTTAAAATACAAAAATATATACTGGGCTGGGTCCGGTGGCTCACGCCTGCAATCCCAGCACTTTGGGAAGCTGAGACAGGAGAATCATTTGAGGCCAGGAGTTCAAGACCAGCCTGGGCAATATAGCAAGATCCTATCTGTACGAAAAATACAAAAATTTGCTGGGCCTGGTGGCATGTGCCTCTTGTTCTAGCTACTGCGGAGGACAGCTTGAGCCCAGGATGCAGTAAGCCATGATCACACCACTGCTCTCCAGTGGGTATGACAGAGCAAGACCCTACCTCTAAAAAATAAATAAATAAAAATTAGAAATACATGTTGTATAAAATGACCTCCAGGCTATGTGTATAAGGTGTATATAAACATAAATACATTTCCTGTTTAGTCTTAGGTCCCATTCCCAAGATACCTCATTATGTAAATTCCAAAATCTGAAAAAAGTCTGAAACACAAAACACTTGTCATCCCAAGCATTTCAGATGAGGGATACTCAACCTGTATAACAACTATTTACATAGCATTTACATCGTGTTAAGTATTGTAAGTACTTAATGGTACTTATAGATGATGACTTAAAGTATACAAGAGAATGTGTGTGGGTTATATGTAAATATTATGGCTTTTTTTTTTAATCAGAGACTTGACCATCTGAGAATTTTCTAGTGACCTGCCCCATCCTGAAGCTATCTAGGGGCCTGCCCTAAGTCACTCATTAGCAAAAACTCAGGTGTCATGAAAGAGGGCTCGTTATGAATAACAAAAGACACTCCTGTTAGTAAATTCTAAGGATTTCAGGAGCTCTGTGACAGGAACCAAGGTCAAAGACCAAATATGGTTCATATTATACCACAATGCCTTTGTCCTGCAAAAAGGTTTGATATATTAAAAACAATTTTGTGGTGTTGGGGAAATATTTTCATTTTAGCAAGGAAGCAGAGGGTATTGCTAGGTCTGATGCCCAGGTACTCCAACTGTACCTTAATTTGGAGATGCAATTAGGTAGCCACCTTTAATTAAAGTTACTTTATCAGAGTGGGTTCCTTCTACCAGAAGACTGAACTTGTCCATTGTAAATAAATTATATTTTTAACAATGAAGATATATTTCACATGCCATAAAATTAACCACTTTAAATCATACAATTAAGTGTTTTTTAGTATATTCACAGAGTTGTGCAAACATCATCACTAATTCCAGAATATTTTCTTTCTTTCTTTTTTTTTTTTTTGAGACAGAGTCTTGCTCTGTCACCCAGGCTGGAGTGCAGTCGTGTGATCTTGGCTCACTGCAACCTCTGCCTCCCCAGTTCAGGTGTTTCTTCTACCTCAGCCTCCCGAGTAGCTGGGATTATAGGTGCCCACCACCACACCCAGCTAATTTTTTGTATTTTTAGTAGAGACGGGTCTTACCATGTTGGCCAAGGTGGTCTCGAACTCCTCATCTCAGGCGATCTGCTAACCTCGGCCTCCCAAAGTGCTGGGATTACAAGTGTGAGCCACCGCAGCTGGGCCCAGAACATTTTCAATACCACAAAGAAGCCCCCTACCTATTAATAATCACCTCCCATATCCATGCCTCCAGCCCCTGGCAACGACTCATCTACGTTCTATTTCTTTGGATTTACCTATTCTGGAAATTCATATTCATATAAATGGGCTCGTACAATACGTGGCCTTTTGTGTCTGGCTTATTTCATTTAGCATCATGTTTTCAAGATTCATCCATGCCGTAGCATGCATCCACATGTCATTCCTTTTTACGGCTGAGTCATATTCCTTTGCGTGGGTATAACAACAATGTGCTTATCCGTTCCTCAGCTGACGGGTATTTGGGTAGTTTCTGTATTTTGGCTTTTATAAACAATGCTGCTATGAGCATTTGTGGTCAGGATTTCATATGGACATATGCTTCTATTTCTCTTGGGCATATACCTGGAAGGGAAATTTTTGGGTTACACAGTAACTCTTTGTGTGAAGACCTGCCACACTGTTTTCTGAAGCAGCTGTACCATGTTAGATTCCCAGCAGCAATGCGCAGGACCTTTGTACATAAATTCTTCTGTTTGTTTGTTTGCTCGCTTGCTTTTGAGAAAGGGGCTTGCTCTGTCACCCAGGCTGGAGTGCAGTGGTGCAATCTCGGCCCACTGGAATGTCGGCCTCTCGGGCTCAAGTCATCCTCCCACCTCAGCCTTCCCAGTAGCTGGGACTGCACCACGCCTGTTTTTTTTTTTTTTTTTTTTTGGTAGAGATGGGGTTTCCCCGTGTTGGCTGGCCTGGTCTCAAATTCCTGGGCACAAGCGACCCGCCTGCCTCAGCCTCCCACAGTGCTGGAATTACAGGTGTGAATCATCACACTGGCCTGATTTTTAAACTTTTTTTTTTTTTTTTTTTTGAGATGGAGTTTTGCTCTTGTTGCCAGCCTGGAGTGCAGTGGCACAGTCTCGGCTCACTGCAACGTCTGCCTCCTAGATTCAAGCAATTCTTCTGCCTCAGCCTCCCAAGTAGCTGGGATTATAGGCATGTGCCCAGCACGGCCAGCTAATTTTGCATTTTTGGTAGAGACGGTGTTTCACCATGTTGGTCAGGTTGGTCTTGAATTCCTGACCTCAGGTGATCCACCCACCTCAGCCTCCCAAAATGCTGGGATTACAGGTGTGGGCCATCATGCCTGGCCGTGATTTTAAAAATTATTTGTAGAGGTGGGGTCTCACTATATTGCCCAGGATGGCCTCAGATTCCTAGAATCAAGTAATCTTCTCATCTTGGCCTCCCAAAATCCTGGGATTACAGACATAAGCCCCTGTGCTCAGCCTGNTGAGATGGAGTTTTGCTCTTGTTGCCAGCCTGGAGTGCAGTGGCACAGTCTCGGCTCACTGCAACGTCTGCCTCCTAGATTCAAGCAATTCTTCTGCCTCAGCCTCCCAAGTAGCTGGGATTATAGGCATGTGCCCAGCACGGCCAGCTAATTTTGCATTTTGGTAGAGACGGTGTTTCACCATGTTGGTCAGGTTGGTCTTGAATTCCTGACCTCAGGTGATCCACCCACCTCAGCCTCCCAAAATGCTGGGATTACAGGTGTGGGCCATCATGCCTGGCCGTGATTTTAAAATTATTTGTAGAGGTGGGGTCTCACTATATTGCCCAGGATGGCCTCAGATTCCTAGAATCAAGTAATCTTCTCATCTTGGCCTCCCAAAATCCTGGGATTACAGACATAAGCCCCTGTGCTCAGCCTGTACATAAATTCCACCCCAGCCTCTGTTGGCGTGGTAAAGGGCATTTTCTGACCAGTTTACTGAACATGCCTGTTTGGTACCTACATCCCTTATGTGACGTCTGCCATTCCTGTTTCCTAAAAGTTGTTCTTTCTTTGCTTTAAGTCACTCTTAAATATGTATATATGGTTGAGAAGTGTCCGGAGAGAAACACCTATTGAGTTTTTCATTCCCAGAACTTCCTCCCATACCAGGCCAGGCCAGAGGATAAACACAGCAAGCAGAAGGAATAATAATAAAGAACTAAAGGGCCGGGCGCGGTGGCTCGCGCCTATAATCCCAGCACTTTGGTAAAGGGCCGGGCGCGGTGGCTCGCGCCTATAATCCTAGCACTTTGGTAAAGGGCCGGGCGTGGTGGCTCGCGCCTATAATCCTAGCACTTTGGGAGGCCGAGGTGGGTGAATCACCTGAGGTCAGGAGTTTAAGACCAGCTCCATCAACATGGTGAAACCCTGTCTCTACTAAAAATACGAAAATTAGCTGGGCATGGTGGTGGGTGCCTGTAATCCCACCTACTCAGGAGGCTGAGGCAGGAGAATCGCTGGAATCCGGGAGGCAGAGGCTGCAGTGAGCCGAGATTGAACCACTGCACTCCAGCCTGGGTGACAGAGCCAGACACTGTATCAAAAAAAAAAAAAAAAAAAAAATAGAACGAAAGGAGCCACCACCAACACTCTGACCTACAGGAAAAGGGGAGACGCTCATCTCAGAAGGGGGCCCACGTGCTGTTTAACTTCAGGGTCATCCGCCCAGCCGAGGCTTACTCTGTGCTGGCTTGGGAATTTGAAATGTTGCAGTGAAAACCCAGTCATCCTCAACAGAGAGGAGAGGGACCCCCTGAGGATAAAGGATGGAGCACACACCCTTGGGATTCCCAGAGGGAGGCCTTCCCACCCTAAAAAAGCTCTGAACAGTGAAGGGACCTAGGTTGGGACCAAAGTGGACAAGAAAACTGATTTCGGCTGGGCACGATGCAATGGCTCAAGCCTGTCATCATCCCAGCACTTTGGGAGGCCAAGGCAGGCGGATCACTTGATGTCAGGAGTTGGAGACCTGCCTGGCCAACATGGTAAAACTCTCTCTCTACTAAAAATACAAAAATTAGCCTGGCTTGGTGGCAGGCGCCTGTATTCCCAGCTACTCAGGAGGCTGAAGTAGGAGAATCGCTTGAATCCGGGAGACAGAGGTTGCAGTGAGCCGAGATTGCGCTACTGCACTCCAGCCTGGATGACAGAGCGAGACTCCATCTCAAAAAAAAAAAAATAAAATAAATAAATAAATAAAAACTGTGATTTCCCCTTAGAAGGAAAAACCCCCAAAGAAGATGGTTCTGTGTACATTGCTTGGTTCTTTCTCTCTTGCAGCTGTCGGAGGAAGGGGAGATCGTAGATTTGCTGCTGATGAAAATATTCAGTTTTCTGGGCATTAAGTGTAAGAGAGAGGAGCCTGAAAGCAGCAGGGAGCAGCCTGGGTCCCTGTCCCAGACTCGCCGCTCTCAACCAGCACAAGCTTTGCCCAAGGTCTAAGGTGTTCGTTCACACGCCACCATCTATGAGTGGGGACGCCCAGGGCCTCGGACCTGCGCTTACCAGCAACTCTGTAGTCTCTCTAGGTCATAGCTTTTGTGTCCATTGAAGAATTACCAAGCCCAGCAAGTAAAAAAAATTAGAATAACAGAGACATGTATAAAATTGCCAATACTATGAGAACTTCTTTGTTCAAATGTATTTCCTCTTATTAGAAATAAAACAAATATTACCTGGAGTTTGGAAAAACAATTTCCTCCACGGACTAATTATTTCGTCTTTTTGGTCCATTGGGGATTGCTTTTGAATGACTCTAGTTCAGGGCTTCTCAAACTGTCTGAGAGATGCTAATGGATGCTGTATTAGTTTCCCAGAACAAAGTATCACAAACTGAGTAGCTTAAAACAACAGAAATGTATTCTGTCCCGGCTCTGGAGCCTGGAAGTCTGCAATCAAGATGTTAGCAGTGGCCGGGCGCGGTGGCTCACGCCTTTAATCCCAGCACTTTGGGAGGCTGAGGGGTGCAGATCACTTGAGGCCAAGAGTTCGAGAGCAGCCTGGCCAACATGGTGAAATCCTGTCTCTACTAAAAATACAAAAATTAGCCAGGTGTGATGGTAGACACCTGTAGTCCCAGCTACTCAGGAGGCTGAGGCAGGAGAATCGCTTGAACCTGGGAGGCGGAGGTGGCAGTGAGTCTAGGTAGCACCGCTGTACTCCAGCCTGGGTGACAGAGCAAGACTCTGTCTCACAAAAAAAAAAAAAAAAAAAAAAAAAAAAAAAAAGAAAAGAAAAGAAGGAAGAAAGATGTTAGCAATGCCATGCTCCCTCTGAGGGCTGTAGGGAAAAATCCTTCTTGCCTCTTCCAGCTTTTGGTGTTGGCCAGCAAGCCTGGGTATCCCCCAGCTTCTAGATGCATCACTCCCAGATGGGAAGAAGCTTGCTGACAGCCTGTGTTCCTTCTCCTCTTCTTAGGACAACAGCCATATTGGATTAGGGGCCCACCCTAGTCAAGGGTGACCTCATCTGAACTAAGTATAATACATCTGCAGGGATCCTGTTCTCCAATATGGTCACATCTGAAGAACTGGGACTTAGGACTTTGGCATATCTCTTTAGGAGCCACAATTCAATCCAGAACAGGTGTCATTCCTCCAAAAATATTTCTGGGTCAAATAAATATGGGGAATACTAGGTTATAAAAGTTTTCTGTTTTTGTTTGTTTGTTCAAGATAGGGTCTCACTCTGTTGCCCAGGCTGAAATGCAGTGGCATGATTTCAGCTCACTGCAACCTCTGCCTCCCGGGATCAAGTGATTTTTGTGCCTCAGCCTTCCCAGCATCTGGGACTATAGGCACACAAAACCATGGCTGAGTAATTTTTGCATTTTTTTGTAGAGATGGGGTTTCACCATGTTAACCAGGCTGGTCTTGAACTCCTGGCCTCAACTGATCTGCCCACCTAGGCCTCCCACAGTGCTGGGATTACAGGTGTGAGCAAGTGCACCCAGTCTATTGTACTATTATAAGAGGAAAAGATGTCTATCAGCTCAAAGAGATGAATGAGCCCCTCTCAAAACACCTGGAAGAATAAACCACCTGCAATTTTCCGGTGCTCATACTAAATGGGCAATGAGATGACCTTTAAGTCTCAAACCAGGAGGTTACAAAGATGATTAGGTTGAAACAGAAAAAAAATTTTGACTGTCTTCAATGCTTTTTACCCAAAAAAAGCACACCTTGTATTTTTTGGTGGAAGGGCCTGTTTGTAGCCCATATGTTGATGTTGATGTGTGATCTTTTTCTTTCCATCGTGAGTTAGTGGAGCTGAGAATAAATATGTTAGGGTGTAAGTGGCTTGATGCTGCACTGGCTTGTAATGAAGCAACAATAGAAAACAAAATCTTGACATTAGAGAAGATAGCCAAGATCTGTAGGGCAGCGCAGGCCAGTGCGATCCAGTCAATGAAGGCAAGTGGAGCAGAGCTTAAGAGCAGTTGCTGGCTGGGCACAGTGGCTCATGCCTGTAATCCCCGCACTTTGGGAGGCCAAGGGGGCAGATCGCTTGAATACAGGAGTTCAAGACCACACTGGGCAACATAGCAAGACCCTGTCTCTACAAATTAAAAAAAAAACAAACTAGCTGAGCATGGTGCTGCACTCCTGTAGTCCCAGCTACTCAGGAAGCTAATGTGGGAGGATCATCTGAGCCTGAGATGTAGAGGCTGCAGTGAGCCGTGATTGTGTCACTGCCCTCCAACCTGGGCAACAGAATGAGACCTCATCTCAAAAAAAAAAAAAAAAAAAAAGGCCAGGCGCAGTGGGTCACGCCCGTAATCCCAGCACTTTTGGGAGGCTGAGGCAGGCGGTTCATGAGGTCAGGAGTTTGAGAACAGCCAGGCCAACATAGTGTAACCCTGTCTCTACTAAAAATACAAAAATTAGACGGGCATGGTGGCGCGTGCCTGTAGTCCCAGCCACTCAGGAGGCTGAGGCAGGAGAATCGCTTGAACCTGGGAGGCAGAGGTTGCAGTGAGCCAAGATCATGCCACTGCATTCCAGCTTGGGCGACAGAGCTAGAGTTTGTCTCAAAAAAACAAAAAAGAGAACAGTTGCTTTCTAATCAGCATAGAGGCCAAGGTCTACTACTGCTACCTAGGAGCTACTTAAGCCACAAAACGCCTCCCTGATCCCACTGCTGGGAAGTGCCTTAACCTCTGAGTCTCATCTATGAAATCAGCGTAACATCTGCCAGAAAGAGGTTTGGAGAGGATTAAAAAGATGTTTGCATAGTGCCAAGCACATAGCAAAGGCTCAATAGATGGGAATGATTTGCTCAAAGAAAAGTGGGCATGACGGCCCTTGCAAGCCACTGCACAGATGTGGTGGCAACCCTAAGTTCATAGCAGGGCAGAAGCTCAGTGCAATAACATATGGGCTCCCCAAACACACACACACACACACACTCCACGGTGTGCACCCTGTGGTCCTGTTTGAGGGGTTTGAACAAGAACAACTCCATCTTGAATATGGGCTGGGCAAAATGAGGCTGAGACCTGGTGGGCTGCATTCCCAAGAGGTTAGGCATTGTTTTTCTTTTTCTTTTTTTTCTGAAGCAGAGTCTCGCTCTGTCACCCAGGCTGGAGTGTAGTGGTGTCATCTCGGCTCACTGCAACCTCTGCCTCCCAGGCTCAAGTGATTCTCGTGCCTCAGCCTCCTAAGTAGCTGGGATTACAGGCACCTGCCACCACGCCTGGCTAAATTTTGGATTTGTAGTAGAGACGGGGTTTCTTCATGTTGGCCAGGTTGGTCTCAAACTCCTGATCTCAAGTGATTCACCTGCCTCGCTTAGTCACAGGATGAGCTAGGGTTGGCACAAGATACAGGTCATAAAGGCCCTGTGGATAAAATAGGATGCGGTAAAGAAGTCGGCCAAAACTCACCAAAACCAAGATGGCGACCTCTGGTAGGCCTCACTGCTCAGTATACGCTAATTATAATACATTAGCATGTTAAAACAACACTCCCACCGGCGTCATGACAGTTTACAAACGCCATGGCAACGTCCAGAAGTTACCCTATAGTCTAAAAAGTGGAGGAACCCTTAGTTCTAGGAAATCCCTGCCCCTTTTCTGGAGAATTCTTGAATAATCCACCCCTTGTTTAGCATAAAATCAAGAAATAACTATTAAGTATACTCAGTTGAGCAGCCATACTGCTGCTCTGTCTACGGGGAAGCCATTCTTTTTTTCCCTTACTTCTCTAATAAAAGTGCTTTCACTTTATAGACTCGCCCCAAATTCTTTCTTGCATGAGGTCCAAGAGCCCTCTCTTGGGGTCTGGGTTGGGAGCCCTTTCTGGTAACAGTACTAAAGGTGTGTGTGGAGCTTAAGGTGTTTTTCACAATAGTATTTATTTGCTGACTTATGGCCACTCTATAAAATCTGTGTTAAAAGTGAGGTCTTTCCCAGAACGTAATTTTTTTCTGACTTCTTGGATTGGGATGATGACTTCGGTTTTTCTCGGAAGGCTTTGGTCACACGGCTGGCTGATGAAACAAGGAGCTGTGCACACTGGGTCTCAGCTTTCTGCGTTTTGAATATTTCTGCATTAGTGACTGGCTTGGGTCCAGTCTCTACCAAGAAGCCACTTCTGACGCTTGGACAAGCCTTTATTCCTCTTTAAGTAAGCTTCTGGATTCTGCCGGTCCTGTTTGGGGTCCCTGGGACTCTTTGAGACAAGAACGATACAGAGTGGTTGCAGGAGAATAGAAACTTCCAGGCTGCAGTTCTACCTAACAAAAGGAAACTGTTGAGATAGCTACACAAGCTATGGGCTGATAAGACCCTGAAAAACCAGGGTGTGGGCTAAGTTGGCTAAAACCAACTGGACCCAACCTGGCGCTGGCTTTGACCTAGGCTTCACCTGGTACTCATTAACATACTAAGTCACACACCCACTGGCACCATGACAATTCCGGGAACACCCATATTTGGTGTAAAAATGGTGGCATCACAGTTCTGAGAAGTCTCCACCTTATTCCAGAAACCTTCGTGCATATCCATTTCTTAAAGAAACCCATAAAGATGGAAACCCCAAGCCCCGTTGTGTGGCCCTCTCTTGAGTCCGCCCTTTCTTGAGTGTGTACTTTGCAGTAAATCTCTGTACTTTCACTATTTTCCGACTTGTTCTTGAATTCCTTCGTGTGGTGGTGAAACTACCTTTGCAAAATTATGCCTGAGACAGTGAAACAGATCCACATGTGGAAAGGAAACCACGCCTGGTGCTAGGCCACGCCCCCTCCTCCGGGGAGCCCAATCATACGTGGGCCCGCCGCGCTAGTCCCCGCCCCTCAGGGCTGCCTCTTCCGGGCCTCAGGTTATTCCCCCATGTCCACGCCCCTCTTGCGCTACGCCGTATCCGAGGTCGCGCCAGGCCCTGGAGTCTTCGGCCTGCGCGCGCTGGCCAATCAGACCCTGCCTCGCCCCCTCGCCTGGGAGTCTCCGCCCTCCGCGCTCTGCCCAATCAGACTCTGTCCCGCCTCCGCGGCACCGCCTCCGCGCCTCTGTCCAGCCGGCTTGCTCCGGCCGCGAACTGCCCCTCCCCGCCCCGCCTCCCGGCGCGGGTGGCCGAGGCGTAGCGCTGCGACCACCGTCCCTGCGAACATGGCGCTGCGAGTGGTGCGGAGCGTGCGGGACCTGCTCTGCACCCTGCGCGCGGTCCCGTCCCCCGCCGCGCCCTGCCCGCTGAGGCCCTGGCAGTTGGGGGCGGGCGCCGTCCGGACACTGCGCACGCGACCCGCTCTGCTTTCGGGTAAGTGCGGCGGACAAGTGGGCGGCTGCTCCGTCCCCGCCTGGGCTGCTTGCTCCGGGCCCAGCTGGACTCGGAGGACGCCTGGGCCCCGCTCCTGAGCCACCGGTGCGGAGCGAGCATGGACCCTGCCCTTTTCTTACTTCTGTTGGGATCCCCGGCTCTGCGGCCGCTTCTCCCTCTTAAGTAGCGGGAGGTCCCGCGAGCAGCCTTTGCCGTAGGGGTTGCCTGCAGCCGGGAGGGGAGGCCTGCGGGACGCCGAAGCTGGGGGGGCCTGGCCGGTCCCGCGGGCAGGTCGGCCGCTTGCTGCAGAAGCCAGGCACGTGTCGCTTAAGCGTCTCAGTGGCCTTAGTTTGTCTCCCATCTGCGTGCATCGTTGAGACCCCAAATGGGGAGGCCTTTAGTTTACTAAATGAACCGTTACTGAGAACTCCGAAGTAAAATTAAAGCAGAAGCGCTTATTAAAATTAAAGCACCGGGCCGGGCGCGATGCCTCACGCCTGTAATCCCAGCACTTTGGGAGACCGAGGCGGCGGATCACGAGGTCAGGAGATCGAGACCATCCTGGCTAACAGGGTGAAACCCCGTCTCTACTAAAAATACAAAAAATTAGCCGGGCGTCGTGGCATGTGCTTGTAATCCCAGCTGCTTGGGAGGATGAGGCCGAATCACTTGAACCGGGGAGGCGGAGGTTGCAGTGAGCCGAGCGCCACTGCACTCCAGCCTGGGCGACAGAGTGAGACTCTGTCTCAAAAAAAGAAAGTAATTATTTACCTAATCTATCCACTTCTTTCTGTCGGGCCAAGGGTTAAAGGAGAATTGTACTAATCATTATCTTTAGCCTAAACAGCTTATTAAAATAAAGACTTAGGACTTTGAATCACTGCAACTTCTGCCTCCCAGGTTCAAGTGATTCTTCTACTTCAGCCTCCCGAGTAGCTGGGATTACAGGTGCCCGCCACCATACTTGGCCAATTTTTGTATTTTTAGTAGAAACGGGGTTTCACCATGTTGGCCAGGTTGCTCTTGAACACCTGATCTCAGGTGATCTGCCCGCCTCGGCCTCCCAAAGTGCTGGGATTACAGGCGAGAGCCACTGCGCCTGGCCAGGACTGAGGGGTATTGAGCTTAGTAATGTTGCTGTCTCCGTCTAAACTTGGGGTTGCTCGGTTGCTAAAATGAGTGTCACAGCAGCCTTAATCCTAAAATTATCTTCGCGGGTAGGCAAGATGGCAAGGTCAAAGACGGTAGTCTCAGGTGATATTTATAGTGGTCTGGCACTTACTTTGAAAAGGTGTATTAGCTTCAGACTGCTCATAATTGGCATGTAACTGGCGAGTTCTAGCCTTGTAACAGAGTGAGAGAATTAAGTGTTATAGACAACTGTATACCATCTGTTTTGCTCAGAATCCTCTTAATAAACTTTAAAAGATCATTTTATTATGCAGCATAATTTTTTTTTTTTGAGACGAAGTTTGGCTCATCGCCCAGGCTGGAGTGCAGTGGTGCAATCTCGGCTCACTGCAACCTTCGCCTCCCAGGTTCAAGTGATTCTCCTGCCTCAGCCTCCCAAGTAGCTGGGATTATAGGCATGCACCACTACACCCAGCTAATTTTTGTATTTTTAGCAGAGACGTGGTTTCACCATGCTGGCCAGGCTGGTCTCGAACTCCTGACCTCAGGTGATCTGCCTGCCTTGGCCTCCCAAAGTGCTGGGATTACAGGCATGAGCCACTGTGCCTGACCTGCACCATGATAATTTAAGGGGAAAAAAAATTATTTTTCTTCCAAAGTGTTGGCATTACAGGCGTGAGCCACTATGCCCAGCGGTTTTTTTTTTTTTTTTTTTTTT
>NW_016809016.1:966532-974525 GCF_001698545.2 Rhinopithecus bieti
TGGTCTTGATCTCCTGACCTCGTGATCCGCCCGTCTCGGCCTCCCAAAGTGCTGGGATTACAGGCTTGAGCCACCGCGCCCGGCCGGTTTTTTTTTTTTTTGAGACTGAGTCTTGCTCTGTTGCTCAGGCTGGAGTGCAGTGGCATGATCTCGGCTGCAACCTCTGCCTCCTGGGTTCAAGCAATTCTCGTGTCTCAGCCTCCCAAGTAGCTGGGATTACAGGCATGTGCCACCACACCTGGCTAATTTTTGTATTTTTTTAGTAGAGACGGGGTTTCATCATGCTGTCCAGGCTGGGCTCAAACTCCTGACCTCAGGTGATCTGCCCGCCTCGGCCTCCCAAAGTGCTGGGATTACACGTATGAGTCACTGTGCCTGGTCTGCAACATGATAATTTAAGGGAAAAAAAATTATTTCATTCCCTCAACTTTTGAGTGCTTGCTATGTGGCAAGCACTGTATTTAGAATTGGAAAAACAAATGAAAATAGGATAAACCCTGCTGTTTCTTGCTTGGTACACAGTCTGCTGCCTGGGGAGACTGACAGATGAACTCTCTAGCATGTTCAGCACTGTGAGTGTGGTGGGGAATAGTGGTGTAAGGTATCGTGAGAACGAGCTGACTGGCCCAGGAACCCAGGCTTGGTTAGACAAGACTTTGGGCAGGAACGGGCTTCTAAATCTAGACCTGAAGTAGTTAGTAAAGGCGGTAGGGAAGAGTCTTTCAGTCAGAACACAGTGTACACGTCTTAAACTTTCTTACCTGAACGTCAGATTGACCTGAAATATTCAGTTCTTTGAAGTGGAATGAAGCAAAGTAAATTTCTTAGTGACACATTTTTTGACTTCTTTCACTGAAGGGTATGAACTTTAAAAGTTTCATAATTGGGGAAAAGAAAGCAATATTAAATTACATACTTGGCCAGGTGCGGTGGCTCACACACTTTGAGAAGTTGAGGTGGGAGGATCACTTAGCCCAGTATTTGAGACTGGTCTGGACATTATAGTGAGACACCTCCCCCATCTCTACAAAAATAAAAAAATAAAAATAATAATTATACACTCTACTTATGTTGTGCTGCATATCAGAGCTGTAACCAAAGCAACTGAATGCCGTTTTGAGTACAACTATCTTTTGGGTAAGGGGTAAAATGAGCCAGTGAGGCCTCTTTAAAACAGTATTTGAGTTAACCATTTTCCTATGAACTCATGTCACATTGTTTTTGGAAAAACACTTGGTGTCAGAATATGAAATATATTTAATATAGCATATAGTTTTTAAAAAATATCCTCTAAGGCAAGTACTTTTAACTTTATATCCTAAATAACTCTTTTTACATCTCTTGAACATTAGGCAGCCTTTCTTTTTTTTATTTTTTTTTATTTTTGAGACAGAGTCTCACACTGTCACCCGGGCTAGAGTGCAGTGGTGCAATCTTGGCTCACTGCAACCTCCGCTGCCCAGGTTCAAGCGATTCTCCTGCCTGAGTCTCCCAAGTAGCTGGGATTACAGGTGCCGACGACCACCAGGCCCAGCTAATTTTTTTTGTATTTTTAGTAGAGACGGGTTTTCACCATGTTGGCCAGGCTGGTCTCGAACTCCTGACCTTGTGATTTGCCTGCCTCGGCCTCCCAAAGTGCTGGGATTACAGGTGTGAGCCACCACGCCCGGCCTGGGCGGCCTTTCTTTCAGGAATCCCTGAATTGTCTGACCGTATCTTTAGAGAAGTGCTCAGTAAGTCAAGGGCTGAACCTGTCCAGTGAATGATGAGCAGAGCTTGACTTTCCACCAACTCATGGCTTAGCTCTGAGGAGACTGTTGAGTTCTGATCTTAGTTTTCTTCTTTAAGTGACGGTAGTACCGTCTTCAGGGTCAGGCTTGAATTTGATTAAAGTAGAATTTTAAGAACTTAGTCAAATTATAGTTGTTTTAGGAGGTCAGTTTCATTCCTATAAAATTTTACTTTATAACCCAAGCTGCAGTGAAGCCCTCTTAGGTCAACTTTGCCTAAAGAGGCACCTTCTTATTGTTATTATTTCTTAGGTTAGTTTCTTATATGAGCCATCTTTATGCTGTCTCCCTAAACCTCATCATCCCAAATCTGTCTTCAGAGGGACAGATTTTTTTTTTTCTGAAAGACAGACCAGTAATAGTTAAGTATACATTTGAAATATGCTCCAAAATTTTCTTTTGTGATTTAGGCTAAGTAATGTTAAAGCAAATAATCCAGTCTCCAAAAGATGCACACAGCATTCAGATCAAATCTTTGCTTAATTGGTACTGCTGTTTCAATGCGTCATCTCTATACATGATCTTCGTTCCTTCCTGGGCCATGTACCATTTAAAGGTAGTGTCAACAGGTCAGACACAAAATCTGGGAAAGTCTTTTGAAAGGAATGATAATGTAAAGTGCTTCTTAAGAAGTAATGCTGCTGCTTTTCTGAAATACTGGTCTTCTGTTTTAGTGCGTAAATTCACAGAGAAACATGAATGGATAACAACAGAAAATGGCATTGGAACAGTGGGAATCAGCAATTTTGCACAGGTATTGGATTTTATTGAAATATTTGTGACAGTGTGCTCTTGCATAATTTGCTTTATCTCTGCGTTTAAAAAAGTGTTTAGGCCGCGTGAGGTGGCTCATGCCTGTAATCCTAACACTTTGGGAGGCTTAGGCAGGAGGACTGCTTGAGGCCAGGAGTGCAAGACCAGCCTGGTCAACATAGTGAGACCCTGTCTCTACCAAAAGTTAAAAAAAAATTAGCCTGGCATGGTGGCTTATGCCCGTGGTCCCAGCTACTCAGGAGGCTAAGGCAGGAGGATTGCTGGAGCCCAGGAGGTTGAGGCTGCAGTGAACCATGATCATGTCACTGCAAATTACAAAAATTAGCTGGTCCTGGTGGTGCACACCTGTAATCCCAGCCACTCAGGAGGCTGACACAGGAGAATCACTTGAACCTGGGAGGCAGAAGTTGCAGTGAGCCGAGATCACACCACTGCACTCTAGCCCAGGTGACAGAGTGAGACTCCATCTCAAAAAAAAGAAAGAAGAAAGAAAGAAAGAAAGAGAGAGAGAGAGAAAGAAAGAAAAGAAAGAAAGAGAGAGAGAGAAAGAGAGAGAGAGAAAGAAAGAAAGAAAGAAAGAAAAAGAAAAGAAAGAAAAGAAAGAAAACCAACCAGAGTTGAATTAAGTAAAACGTAGTTAGGGCATTATGTGGTATTTTAAGAGATGTTGCAAGCTTAACACTAAAAGTAGGAAACATATCTTATTCAAGAAGGAAATGTGTGTGTTTTGTGCTGGGCATTTAAGGAAAGAAGAAAAAGAAGAGCAGGGTGTTACCAGCATTTTGTGGGTCCAGTGATACACACATGACCAGCGGGATGGGAAGAAAGAAAACCTCAGTAGGCACAGATTACACAAAGGGAAGGCTTTTATTTAGCCCATCTTTTCTCTGTAAATTCCCCTCAATTCCATATGGCGATAATGTTTAAGAGAAAATGAGAAGCCAAATACTAGCGTGGTCAGTGATTTTCAACTGGATGTATGTATTGGGTGAGGCGGGGAAAGGGGATGTTAACTGATGGGAATATAGTCGTGTGTCACTTAATAATGGAGCTATGTTCTGAGAAATGCCTCCTAGGGGATTTCGTCCTTGTGTGAGCCTCCTGGGTGCCCTTACACACACCTAGATGGTACAGCCTATTTACACACCTTGGCTGTATGGTACAGCCTTTGCTCCTGGGCTACAAACCTGTACAACATGTTACTGTACTGAATACCGTAGTCAATCGTAACACAATTGTCTATCAAAACATAGAAAAGGTACAGTAAAAATATGGTACAGGTTGAGCATCTTTAATCCCTGAAATAATCCAAAAATCTGAAACTTTTTGAGCACCAACATGACTCTTAAAGAAAATGCTCATTGGAGCATTCTGGAATCCAGAATCTTGGATGAGGAGTGCTCATCTGTTAAGTATAATGCAAGGATTCCAAAATCTGAAATCCAAAACACTTCTGGTCCCAAGCATTTTGGATAAGTGATACTAACTATATTATAATTTCATGGGACCACTGTCGTGTATGTGGTCTGTTGTTGACCAAAACGCCATTAGGCAGCATGTGACTGTACAAAATTCCTCAGACATGTAAGATTCTTCTGTGTTGAGAATCACTGACAATTGTATCTTCCTTGGCATCTCTGTATACCTACTATGAAGCTCCGTACTGGGTATTTTTTGAGATGTTGTGTAAGATGTCGTCCTTACCTCCTAGAGGTAAGGGGAATTACCTCCATGGGAATGACTTGCCAAACATTACACGATGGCATCGGAACAGTGGGGTTGTAATTTACTTACCTGATGGAGAGACCACTTCTTTCTGGAGTCAAGGACTTCAGGGAGTACAAGGCGTGAGGACTATGATTTGTAGAATCAGTGAGCAGGATTTCAGCAAATGCATTGGGGGCAATGGTGTACATAAAACTGCAGAGGTGGAAGAACACCAAATATGTTCATGCACAGAAGAGCTAGTAGTATTTGCCGGGGGCAGTGGCTCACACCTGTAATCCTAGCACTTTGGAAGTCTGAGGTAAGTGGATCATCTGAGTCAGAAGTTCAAGACCAGCCTGGCCAACATGGTGAAACTGCGTCTCTAGCAAAAAATTTAAAAAAATTAGTTGGGCATGGTGGGGGGCACCTGTAATCCCAGCTACTTGGGAGACTGAGGCAGGAGAATCACTTGAACCTGGGAGACAGGTTGCAGGGAGCTGAGATCAGGCCACTGCACTCCAGCCTGGGCAAAAAGAGAGAAACTCTGTCTCAAAACCAAACAAAACAAAGAGCTAGCAGTGTTGTCTGGGGCATGTGGCTTTTGTCAGGTTGCTAAAGCCTGTGAGCCAAATCGGGCTGGTGGCTGGTCTCTTGCAGCTCCTGAGTTGAGAATAGTTTTTTAAAATCATTTTATTCTACTTATTTTTGGAAAACAGAGTCTTGCTATATTGCCCAGGCAGGTCTCGAACTCCTGGGCTCAAGCTATCCTCCCACCTCTGCCTCCCTAAGAGCTGGGATTACAGGCATGAGCCACCGCACCCAGCCATTTATTTTTATATTTGAGATGGAGTCTTGTTCTGTCGCCAAGGCTGGAGTACAGAGGCGCAGTCTCAACTCACTGCAACCTGTCTCCCAGGTTTAAGTGATTCTCCTGCCTCAGCCTCCTGAGTAGCTGGGATTACACGTGCCTACCACCACGCCGGGCTAATTTTTGTATTTTTATTGGAGACTGGGTTTCACCATGTCAACCGGGCTGGTCTCATACTTCTGACCTCAAGTGATACACCCACCTTGGGCCTCTCAAAGTGCTGGGATTACAGGCGTGAACTACCACGCCTGACCGAGTAGTTTTTACATGTTTAAAGGATTTTAAGGAAAACCCAAGAATGTAGCCCCTCAAGTATAAAATATGTACTAAATCTTAATTATAGGGGATTCAGTGTTTTGCTTGTTCTATTTACTGGAGGGTTTAGTTTTAATTTCTTAGAGATTTTTGGTTTTGTCTTGTTTTATTTAGGAAGCATTGGGAGATGTTGTTTACTGTAGTCTACCTGAAGTTGGGACAAAATTGAACAAACAAGGTGAGTGTTGTTAGGGTCTTGGAATGATCCATGCCATGAATTTTCTTTACCTCATCTTTACATTGAATAGTAAATTGTTTGTACGCTGGATTAATTAGAGTGTTTTTGTTTGTTTGTGTGTTTGTTTGAGATGGTCTCGCTTTGTTACCCAGGCTGGAGTGCGGTGGCACCATCTCGGCCCACTGCAACCTCTGCCTCCTGGGTACGAGCGATTCTTGTGTCTCAGGCATGTGCCACCACTCCCAGCTAATTTTTGTATTTGTAGTAGAGACGGGGTTTCCCCATGTTGGCCAGGCTGGTCTCGAACTCCTGACCTCTAGTGATCACCTGCCTCGGCCTCCCAAAGTGCTGAGATTACAAGTATGAGCCACCGTGCCCAGCCAATTAGAGTGCTTTTGACCCAAGTAGTAGGGTGGTGCAAAAGTAATTGCTACTTAGGAGGATGAGACAGGAGAATTGCTGGAACCTGGGAGGCGGAGGTTGCAGTGAGCCGAGATCCCATCACTGCACTCCAGCATGGGCGACAGAGCAAGACTCTGCTTCGAAAAAAAGTCTATTAATATCAATATGTTAGATAATATCCTTAAACTAATGAGTACCCTTTTAAGACATTCTGCTAAAGGCAGTTTTTTAATTTGATGTAAAATCTACATACAGTGAAATGCATGGACCAGAAATGTACAATTCAGTGAGTTTTAACAAATGTATACACTTGAATAAACCTTCCCAATCAAATAGATGACATCTTCTCTTGTTTCTACACCATAGATGAATTTTGCCTATTTAACTGTATTTGAAAGGAATCACACAGTGTGTGTTACGTTTGACCGCTTTTGGGGTTTACTGAGCTTCTTGAATCTGTAGATGGAATTTTTTTTTTCCATTAAATTTGGAGACTTCTTTTTTTAGTCATGATTTCTTTCTCTTCTCACTTCATTCCTTTTTTCTTCTCTGATTTGAGACATGTTCGTCAGATCACTTGATACTGTCCTATAGGTTCCTACGACTGTTAACTTTTCAGCCTTTTTTTAAACTGTTTTTTTCCTTCTTCTTTTTTTGAGACAGAGACTTGCTCTGTTGCCCAGGCTGGAATGCAGTAGTGCAATACTGGCTCACTGCAACCTCTGCCTCCCAGGTTCAAGCAATTCTCCTTTTTCAGCCTCCCTTGTAGCCGGGACTACAGGCACACACCACCACACCAGGCTACTTTTTTTTTTTTTTTTTTTTGAGTTTTTGGTAGAGACAGGGTTTCACCGTGTTGGCCAGGCTGGTCTTGAACTCCTGACCTCAAGTGATCTACCTGCCTTGGCTTCCCAAAGTGCTGGGATTATAAGCCACCGGCCAGGCACGGTGGCTTACTCCAGTAATCATATTTTATGTTTTCATATATGTTTATATTTTATGTTTTCAAGTCGCTGACTTTTAACATTTATAATAGTGTTTTTTGTTTTTGAGATGGAGTCTCACGCTGTCACCCAGGCTGGAGTGCAATGGCATGGTCTTGGCTCACTGCAACCTCTGCCTTCTGGGTTCAAGCGATTCTCCTGCCTCAGTCTCCCAAGTAGCTGGGATTACAGGCGTCCACCACCATGTCCAGCTGATTTTTTTGTATTTTAGTAGAGACCATGTTGGCTAGGCTGGTTTCAAACTACTGACCTAATGTGATCTGCCTGCCTAGGGCTCCCAAAGTGCTGGAATTACAGGCATGAGCCACCATGCCTGGCGCAGAGCTTATAATTGTTATCTGTACCACGCCCGGCCCAGAGCTTGTAATTGTTATCTGCAGGAAGTTGGTCTGATACAAGGTACTTCACTGTCACTGGAACATTCTAAAGTTTTCATTTTGTTTTTTTCTGAGCCACAGCTAAGTTGCAAGAACATTGAGTTTTACTGAAGCTACACACGTCTGGCATTCAGGCACATCACCATTTGTTATTCACTGTGTCCGGGACACACAGATAGGTCCACTTTGTTGAGACAATACATACCCTTCTCGTGGGTTATTACAACCTGACAAAACGTATGATTTTATTTTTAATTAAAGAAATTTAGGCCAGACGTGTTGGCTCACGGTTGTAATCCCAGCACTTTGGGAGACTGAGGTGGGTAGATCACAAGGTCAGGAGTTCAAGACCAGCCTGGCCAACACAGTGAAACCCTGCCTACTAAAAATACAAAAATTAGCTGGGCATGGTGGTGTGGGCCTGTAATCCTAGCTGCTCGAGAGGCTGAGGCAGGAGAATCGCTTGAACCTGGGAGGCGGAGGTGGCAGTGAGCCGAGATTGCGCCATTGCCCTGTAGCCTGGCGACAGAGCGAGACTCCGTCTCAAAAAAAAAAGAAAGAAAGAAAGAAAATATAAT
>NW_016809016.1:975894-994882 GCF_001698545.2 Rhinopithecus bieti
TGGAACAGTGGGAATCAGCAATTTTGCACAGGAAGCATTGGGAGATGTTGTTTACTGTAGTCTACCTGAAGTTGGGACAAAATTGAACAAACAAGATGAGTTTGGTGCTTTGGAAAGTGTGAAAGCTGCTAGTGAACTCTATTCTCCTTTATCAGGAGAAGTAACTGAAATTAATGAAGCTCTTGCAGAAAATCCAGGACTTGTAAACAAATCTTGTTATGAAGATGGTTGGCTGATCAAGATGACACTGAGTAACCCTTCAGAACTAGATGAACTTATGAGTGAAGAAGCATATGAGAAATACATCAAATCTATTGAGGAGTGAAAATGGAACCCCTAAATAAACTAGTATGAAATACCGCAACCCAGCAGATTGTCTTAAATTAGTGGTGGATAGAAGACTTAGAATAGCAACTTTTAGCATTACCGATGGAGAAGAAAAAAACTACTGTTAACGCTGCTAATGAAGGAAAATGCCCTTTAACTTTCTAATGATTATAGATTTTAGACTAGGCTCTAGTGTTCAGAATTCATTAAATTATCCATGGTAAAAACTAGTTTTAAAAATTACATAATTCAAAGATAACGTTGTTATTCTTAAGCCTTATATAATATTGTAACTTGCATATATCCATACCTGGATTTGGGATGAAATACTTAATGATCTTTCCATTGGAAATAACTGGGAGTGAAGGGGTTTTTGTTGCTTGTACAGTGTCAGATGACACACCACTATCTTGATTTTGCAATACACTGCATTTGCTGGTGCTGTTTTTATATGGTGAAGCAACAGCTTTGCAGCAAAATAATAAAATACTTCTTCGTTAATCATGTTTTTTTGTTTTGATGTTAATATTTCATTTAGTGACTCTGCTAGTATTTGTGAAAGTGCTAACTTTAACTTAGGGAAAGTTACCTTTTTTTTTTAAAAGGAAATTTAAGCCAGACAATGAAAAGCTCCAAGAAAATGTTTCCTTTAGTCACGAATCTGGTTTTTCTTAAGCCAGGATCACCTTTAACATAATAAAAAATAAATCACCGACTTTGATTTTCTATCATGTGAGGTCCGAAGAAAGAAGAGGAAAGACAAAGGAAGGTGGAAGTTTTGATCAGTATAGCAAATGGTATTTTTAAGAAGTTAAACCACATTCAGGTTTCCACTTAAGTCATGGGAATAAAAGTGGACACAGATTGAAGCTTTATGAGCTCAGATAATGGACTTTGATAGTGAGTATTCTTTGCAACTTAAGCATATTTAGAGTGCCAAAAGGTATTTCCAAGTAGCTAATATGTAGCATACTCTAACCAACTGTAATATGCTGACAGTATTGGGGTGGGGGGGGTCTGTATGCACATGCACATATATATATATACACATACACACAGAGCGAGAGGAGATAAACTCCTGTATCATTTTCTCAGTTACTAGAGGAAAAGAGAAGTACTCATATAATACCACCTTCTGGTGGTGAACAAACAGCAAACAGAAGGACCTAGCAAAAGTAGGTAGGTAAATAATATACAAATCTTTCCTGCTCCTCAGATGAAGAAACTGTTCATTCCAAGACTCTTGCCAGTAGCCATATCACTGCTTAACTATATCTTTGTACCCTTATCCAGAAAGTATTGGCCAGGCGTGGTGGCTCACGCGTGTAATCCTACCACTTTGGGAGGCCAAGTTCGGTGGATCTCTTGAGCCCAGGAGTTTGAGACCAGCCTGGGCAACATGGTGAAACCCCATCTCTACAAAAATACAAAAATTAGCCTGGAATGGTGGCATGTACCTGTGATGCCAGCTATTTGGGAGGCAGGTAGGATCAGTCTGGGAGGTCAAGGCTGCAGTGATCACACCACTGTACTCCAGCCTGGGTGACTGTGAGAACGTGTCTCAAACTATCCAAGGTATCCTGGATGATTGTCTATATTGTATAATTATCAGGTTAATTGACCTGTCTGCTTAGAAAATAGATGGGGATGGCTGGGGACAGTCCCAACACTTTCGAAAGTTTGAGGCGGGTGCATCACTTGAGGTTGGGAGTTCGAGACCACTGTGATCAACATGGAGAAACCCTGTCTCTACTAAAAGCACAAAATTAGCTGGGTGTGGTGACCTGTAATCCCAGCTGCTCAGGAGGCTGAGGCAGGAGAATTGCTTGAACCCAGGAGTCAGAGTTTGCAGTGAGCTGGAGATCGCGCCATTGCACTCCAGCCTGGGCAACAAGAGCGAAACTCTGTCTCAAAAAAAGAAAACAGGCCGGGCGCGGTGGCTCACGCCTGTAATCCCAGCACTTTGGGGCCGAGGCGGGCAGATCACAAGGTCAGGAGATCGAGACCATCCTGGCTAGCACAATGAAACCCTATCTCTACTAAAAATACAAAAAATTAGTCAGGCATGGTGGCATGCACCTGTAGTGCCAGCTATTTGGGAGGCTGAGGCAGGAGAATTGCTTGAACCCAGGAGGCGGAGGTTGCAGTGAGCTGAGATCACGCCACTGCACTCCAGCCTGGGCGACAGAGTGAGACTTCGTCTTAAAAAAAAAAAAATACATGGGGATGAGTAATTACATAGATTTACCCTTTTGTTTTGAAAGTTCTCTAGACACATCGATTATTAACATCATTTCACAAGTATGAAAGGTGATAGGATAAGAAATTTTTTGTTAAATAGTTGGGTGGTCGTAGTAATGATTTTCACATTTCCTGGTCTACTCTTAGTCCCTTAGCAAATTTTACTATAAAAATATTTAAATGGGGCCGGGCGCAGTGGCTCACGCCTGTAATTCCAGCACTTTGGGAGGCCGAGGCAGGCAGATCACAGGGTCAGGAGATCAAGACCATCCTGGCTAACATGGTTTCACACGGTTTCAAAATAGCCAGGCATGGTGGCGGTTGCCTATAGTCCCAGCTACTCGGGAGGCTGAGGCAGAAGAATGGCATGAGCCCAGGAGGCGGAGCTTGCAGACCACAACCATGCCCGGCTAATTTTTGCATTTTTAGTGGAGATGGGGTTTCTCCATGTTGGCCGGGCTGGTCTTGAACTGGTGACCTCAGATGATCCACCCGCCTCGGCCTCCCAAAATGCTGGGATTACAGGTGTGAGTCATTGCACCCGGCCAGCTTTAGGTTTTAATAAACCACTAGGGAGTTCTGCATGGCCATACTACTATGAAAATGAGGCTGGTCGTTCAGATCAGTTCCTCAGCAAATCAGAATTTCTGAATTTTTCCAATTTCTGTAGTTTTCTGGGGCTACTAAAAGAGAACAATTTAAAGAATTATGCTAACTACAAGTGTGTTTTTTTTTACAGTAGTCTTTCATACCAAATCACACCTTCCTTCCCATCCTTAGAGAGGTGCCTTTCTTTACACCAGGATTAAATTCGTCTTTCTTCCCTGCAATAGGCCTTTCATGCCACCCAGGCTGGAGTGCAATGGCGCGATCTCAGCTCACTGCAACCTCCACCTCCCAGGTTCAGGTGATTCTCCCACCTCAGCCTCCTGAGTAGCTGGGAGGGATTACAGGCGTCCATTACCACGCCTGGCTAAATTTTCTATTTTTAGTAGAAATGGGGCTTTGCCATGTTGGCCAGGCTGGTCTTGAACTTCTGACCTCAAGTGATCCACCCACCTCATCCACCCAAAGTGCTACGATTACAGGTGTGAGCCACCGCACCCAGCCATCCCCCTTTAATTAAAAAAAAAAAACAGATATGGGGTCTTGTGACACTTCCCAGGCTGGTCTCAAGTGATTCTCCTGCCTTAGCCTCCCGAGTAACTGGCACTACAGGCGCAAGCCACCACTCCTGGCTTTTTTTCTTTAAAATACATTTTATGTGTTAGAGGAAGTTTACATTCACAGCAACATTGAGCAGAAGGTACAGTTCCGTATGCTTCCTTTCTCTGTTTTTGCAAATTGGGATCTTACTACAGTAGAGTTTCTGGTATCTTGACTCAATCTCTGTTGACTTTTTATAAACATAACTAGCCTAACCCTTGTCCCTTTGTGTTTCCACTCAATCATGCTATTGGGCTTTTACCTGCTAAATGCAGGAGTCGTTGGTGTGAAGGAAGTCAGTTTCTAGATCCTCCAACTTCCCCCATGTACTTGCTGTTAGGTTGTTGAATTCATTTATTCATTTAGCAAATCTGAAGTTAAGACTTTTGGTATACTTTCCAGAAACTTTTTTCTAATTTGCAAGGTCTTGTACTGTTTCCCAGGCTGGAGTGCAGTGACACAATCATAGCTTACTGCAACCTTCAATTCCTGGGCTCGAGGGAGCCTCCTGCCTCAGCTGGGATTCCAGGTGTGCGCCACGGTGCCCAGCTGTTTTCAATAGATCCGAAGGAAGACCAAAACAAATTGTCAACTGATAAAACATTTAAATGTTTTTGGTTAATACTTACTAGCTTGAGATACTACTATAATAAAACCCTTTTAGTTGCAACTTCTATTTATGTGGCCAGTTTTTTTCATACGTGGTTATAGTCTCTGAAAAAGGTGGGCAGTTTATTTTCCTTTTTTCCTCCCAAAGACACATACTTGCTCTGTAACAACCCCTTTTTTCAAAGAGTAGAACATATGGCAACTTGCTCTTCCACTATTTAGAACACAGAGCCAAATCCACTGGTCATGTCGCAGTGCTGCCAAAAATACAGGCTTTGAATAGCCCTCCAAATTGACTGAATCCAGGGAATTTAATTTTCATGACCTCATATTCCTTTTGAATGGTTTTGGCATTAATAGAGCAGATTAATAAAATTTTGAAGAAAGCTTTCTAGTAACTAAAATGAGAAACTGAATAGGTTACCCAGGAAGTGTTTAATTTTTTTTCTGGTATCACCTCCCAGGTGGTTTAGTTGTTAACTTTAGGTTTTGGTTTGTTTGTTTTTTTTTTTGAGACAGTCTCACTCTTTTGCCCAGGCCAGAGTGCAGTGACACGATATTGGCTCATTGCAACCTCCACCTCCCAGGTTCAGGCAATTCTCCTGCCTCAGCCTCCAGGATAGCTGGGAATACAGGCACCCAGACCACGTATGAAAAAAACTGGAATAGAATTATAGCTGAATCCGTCTCATTGGAGCAGTCACAGTGCTAGAGAACTTAGATACCGATTTTTTTTTTTTTTTTTTTTTTTTTTTTTTTTTTTTTTGAGACTGAGTTTTGCTCTCCAGGCTGGAGTGCAGTGGTGTGCTCTCAGCTCACTGCAACCTCCGCCGCCCGGGTTCAAGCCATTCTCCTGCCTCAGTCTCCCAAGTAGCTGGGATTACAGGTGCTCGCCACCACACCCGGCTAATTTTCGTATTTTTAGTAGAGACAGGGTTTCGCCATGTTGTCCAGGCTGGTCTCGAACTCCTGACCTCAGGTGATACACCCGCCTCGGACTCCCAAAGTGCTGGGATTTCAGGCATGAGCCACCGCGCCCGGCCTAGATACCGGTTTTCTACAGCAGAAATAGTCACACTTTCTAAGGCGGAGGGCTTTGGAGTCAGACCCGAGCTGGAGTGAAGGAATGCCTTGCGATCTCTCTTCAGCAAGCTGTTGTTTTAAGGACGTGGGGCCACTTTCCTTTATTTGTATAACAGATGCCAGTGCCCACTTCAGAGCTGTGCTGCTCCGGGCCAGAAGTTCAGCGAGTGTCCGTCGGCCCGGTGCCGTAGGTGACGTAAGTGGGCTCTTCGAGGTTCACAACGCGTCCTCCCGTGACGTTCTCGGCCTGTGAAGTTTGTGTCCATGGGAAACGCGCACGGCGGTTCCTCAGGGAGCCGAGGGAGAAAAGTGGGGATGTTTCTGGCCGCCCGCCATCTACTAAACATCCTAGCAGGTAAAAGGGCGCTCCTACGCAACTAGCCGGCCCGAGGGCCCGGGTAGGCCTGCACCTCCACCACCTCAGACCCTCCTACGTTGGCCTTTCCGGCGGCAGCTTCCGGAGCGGGTAGGAGGTGCCACGAGCCGCCCCGCCTGTGCTTAGCTTTGTTGGGCTACGTCACTTCCGCTGCGGTCCCGCCCCCCCGCGTGGCCGTAACCCAGGGCAACGGCCCAGCACGCAGCGACCTGAGTCGCCCTCGCCCACGGGCCAGGGTTAGCTGTCGCGAGGCCTTCCATCCGCTCGGCCCCACAGGTG
Source organism: Rhinopithecus bieti (assembly GCF_001698545.2). Lineage (NCBI taxonomy): Eukaryota > Metazoa > Chordata > Mammalia > Primates > Cercopithecidae > Rhinopithecus > Rhinopithecus bieti. Next base: position 982,016 of record NW_016809016.1, read on the forward strand.
GGTGTGAGCGGCCATTTCTCCACCCCTGGGGCAAGGCCCCGGACCACTCCAAAGGCGACAGAGCGAGAGGCCCTGCCTCCTTCGAAAGGAAGCGACCCTCTGACGCGGGGAAGCGAAAGGCAGAAGCACTAAAGGTAGGGCCTCGCCCCAGAGCGGGGCGGGTCCTGGGAGGGGGCGGACCTGGGGCGGTGGCGGGGCCTGAGGAGGAGCCGTTGGGGCGGAACCTCCTTAAGGGCGGGTCCCTTTAAGGGCGGGTAGACGGAGGACGGGGAGGAGTTCGAAAGGATAATCGAGAACGTTTTTTGAATGGGATAGCTTGAAAGAAGGGCTGGCGTCTTTGTGGCACGGTAGGAACTGGCAGAGGAAGGGGAAGAGCTGGATGAGGAAAAAAGACTCATGGAATGAGGGGAGGAGCCTGATAGGGAAAGGGGTGGGGCCTGCAGGAAGGGGCGGGGCTAGATGAAGAGGTGGAGCCGAGCGTGATGCGCCTGGGTTTTAGAGGTGGCAGGTGGAGCGCGGGTTTGCTGACTTGTGCTTTGCTGTGGGCTGTAAACTGTGTGAGAGCAGAGAAGACGGGTGCTGCTTTAATTTTTTATTCTCAGTGCTAGGTACTTAGTGAATTCATTAATGGGAGTTGAAAAAGGGGAAGTATTTGAGACTGGGATTGGAATAGATGTGGTCTGATCCGGAGAGATGGTGTAGAAACTGCGCTCCTTGGCATCATTCTGTGAAATACTTGAGGTTCCTGAATAAGCAGAAGGCACATATAATTAACAAGGAGGATAAAATTTATGGTCTTGAAAATATGAACAAATTGTGCAAATTGGGTGGCGCGGGTGCTTAACTTTGAGACAAAGTTTCGGTTTCTTCCAGTGTGTTTCTAAATGCGACTCCCACCTCCTTTTCCTGTAGAAACTATGTTACTCATGATCAGGATGCTCAGGTCAGTCTTCAGGACGCTCAGGTCAGTCTTCAGGACCTATTTAACTGGTTCATATAAGTGAAAATTGGTCTTGTATTAAGAAACTTAACTTCCACCATGGCTAACAGTATTTCTAATGATTATTCCTTCACTCAGCATAGGTCGTTAAAGACCCGACCCACAGGAACGTTCATTCAAACTCCAAATGAGGCTGCCAGAAACTCATCTTTCTCTGGTTGGAATTTAGGATTCCTTTAAATCTATAGCTTCTAGGAAGATGAGGGTGTGTGGCACAGTGCAGAGCCAATGAGAAGCTGGGGCAAGGTGATAAGGAGTTTTGAAAGATTTCCATCTATCTGCTTTTGACATAAACAGCCTGCATTAGACTTAATACCCTGGGCCTTGGTTTCTTCTGGTCCATCAACATTTCCCCGCCCTTAATGAATTAGGAATCTGTCAACCAGGTATAGGAATCTACAGTAAGATATTTGTAATCTGACTGTATACACAGACTGGCAAACATGTGGCACTCTTTATTTTCTGGCAGACTTACTTAACCCCAGAAATTTTTCCTGCTGTAGTCAGGTCATAAGATCCTTCTCAATACAACGCTCTAGGTAGCCACTACTCGTTTGGAGTTGACAATTCAGAATTTTTTTTTTTTTTTTTTTTTTTTTTTTTTTTTTTTTTTGAGACAGTCTCACCCTGTTACCCAAGCTGGAGTGTAGTGGTGCGATCTCAGCTCACTGCAACCTCCGCCTCTCACGTTCAAGCGATTCTTCTGCCTCTGCCTCCAGAGTAGCTGGGACTACAGGGATGAGCCACCATTCCTGGCTAATTTTTGTATTTTCAGTAGAGATGGGGTTTCATCATACTAGCCAGGCTGGTCTTGAACTCCTGACATCAAGTGATGCACTGGCCTCGGCCTCCCAAAGTACTGGTGTGAGCCACCGCACTCTGCCAGAATGTATTCTTTATCCCTGATCTAGATAATAGGTGTTTTAAAGAGAGAGAGGGAGAGAGATCAACTTCTATAACTCTTGGTAAGTTCCTCTAAAAAAAAAAAAAAACGATCTAAATGGATGGATCTGGAATCCTGTAGAAAAGATTTAGAAACATAGGCCAGATCATTGCATAGGGAGTAAGGTGAAGGTGAATTTGCAGCACTTGAATAATTAGCAAATGTCCAAGTGAAAGGGATATCCAGAGGGCAGTATCCTTTACCCATCCTTCTCAACGTCTTTATCCGTGATGTAGATGGAGATACAGAAGGTATCCTCGTCAAATTAATGTCGTCATCAAGCAAGAAGGAATGGTCAAACTGTGGGAAGTCAGAGTTAGGTTGTGAACTATCTGAGCGGGTTTAATGATGGTCCAAAAACAAAAGGGGAAATTTTACAAGGATCTGATGCATTTGGAGTCTACATCTAACTAACACAAAAAGAATAAAGAAAAAAAGAAAAGAAAATCAACAGCATGGTTACGGAGTAAAGTAAGACAGGACTTTTTAGCCATTCATGTGAAGAAAAAAAAAATCTAGAAGTTGTAGTTCACCTTGAGCTCAGTGTTAATTAAGATTGGGTTATAGGGTTGGGTGTGGTGGCTCATGCCTGTAATCCCAGCACTTTGGGAGGCTGAGGCAGGCAGATCACCTGAGGTCAGGAGTTTGAGACCAGCCTGGTCAACATGGCAAAACCCTGTCTCTACTGAGAATACAAAAATTAGCCAGGCATGGTAGCGGGCGCCTGTAATCGCAGCTACTTGGGAAGCTGAGGCAGGAGAACCGCTTGAACCCAGGAGGTTGCAGTGAGCAGAGATTGTGTCACCCCACTCCAGCCTGGGTGACAGAGCCAAGACTGTCAAAAAAAAAAAAAAAAAGGCCAAGCACAGTGGCTCATGCCCATAATCCCAACGCTTTGGGAGGCTGAGGCGGGCGGATCACAAGGTCAAGAGATCGAGACCATCCTGGCCAACATGATGAAGCCCTGTCTCTACTAAAAATACAAGAATTAGCTGGGTGTGATGGCGTGCATCTGTAGTCCCAGCTACTCAGGAGGCTGAGGCAGGAGAATCGCATGAACCCAAGAGGCAGAGGTTGCAGGGAGTCGAGATCATACCATTGCATTCCAGCCTGGTGACAGAGCGAGACTCTCAAAAAAAGAAAAAAAAAAAGGAAATAAAAAAGATTGGGATATACTTTTTAAAAAATATAATAACTTTGTTTAATAGATGTAGATTTCAGATCAAAAGGAGTCAGATTTCAAAGTAGACACTTCTAGTCAGACCACTTTTGAGGTATTGCTTTCAGTTCCGGGCACCACATTTTAAGAGACAGGTAATTTTGCATTCTTGAGATAATGAGGAACTTAAGATTTGTATCTGACAAAATAATAGCTGCCTTCAGATGTTTTCAGATTTGTATTTGAGAAGAATACCCAGAATTGAGGAACAAAATGTGCACATTTGCAGATGACTTAATTTGAGATCATTCAAATCTTTAGAGCTTCCAATGGAAAGAAAGAAATTCTTGTTAAGTTATGAGCACTCAGTCATTGAAAGTACTTAAGCAGAAGTATTTAAGCTGAATTATTATTGTATTAGTTTTCTGTTGTTGTTGTGTTATCTGTTTAGGATCTCCTAAGTCATCCAGTCTGGACTCTTATTGGACGAACCCACTTCCAAGATCATTCAGACTGGTGGCCGAATTCAGTTTCTTGAAGTTGTGCAACTGAGATCCACGTTTCATTCCTCATTGTAAACCAGGGTCTTCTCTCAGCTCCTAAATGCCATCCACATTCCTTGGGATGTGACCCCCCACTTCCTCAAAGCCAGAAACAATGCATTGAATTCCTCTTGTGCTTTGTATCTCTGACTTCTGCTGCTGCTAGCTAAGACAAGTTTGTTTTAGAAGACTATGTAATTTGATTAGGCTTACCCGGATTATCCAAAATAATCTCCTATCTTCACGTCAAATGGTTAATAATCATAATTACATCTGCAAAGTCCCTTTTACCATGTAATATAAAATATTTGTGGATGTTGTATTTCATCCTGTTCACCCGGGGATTAGGGTGGGAAATCTTGAGGGGAGAGAATTTGTAGATTCTGCCTACCACGTTATCTTTCAGGAACATTCTAGAAGAGCTTATTGCAACAGGTATTTTTACCCATTTTTCTCTCCATGATCATAAATTAACCTTATATAGTATTAATTCTGCCTCTAATCAGAGTTGTATCTTTGAATTAAGCATATTTTTAGTCTTCCAAAGACATGGAGCTTGTATTCCTGAGACTTTCAATCTCTAATAGTCACCTTTTAGCCTGAATTCATGGTACATACCAATCTGGCTTTACACAGCGTAATAACTACGGACATCTGTTCCCTTCTATAGTGGTAAAATACTTTATGTTTTATATTTTCCTATTGTGAAACAGCAGCTATATTTTCCTTTTTTACCTGAAACTAGTCCTTTTCTGCTAGCATCATGTGACTTCTTATATGGTAGCTATAATTTAGAGGACTAAATAATCTATTTACTAGTTCCCTTTAGTATGTAACTCTTCAGTTATTTTTTAAAGTATGTTATAATTGGCTGGGCACTTTGGGAGGCTGAGGCGGATGGATCACTTGACGTCAGGAGTTCGAGATCGGCCTGGCCAACATGCCAAAACCCCGTTTCTACAAAAATATACAAAAATTAGCCAGGCATGGTGGCACACGCCTGTAATCCCAGCTACTCAGGAGACTGAGGCATGAGAGTTGCTTGAACCTGGGAGTCAGAGGTTGCAGTGAGCCGAGATCACACCATTGCACTCCAGCCTGGGCAAGAGAGTGAGACTCTGTCTCAAAAACATAAAAAAAAAAAAAAAAAAAAAGAAGTAGGATGGGCGCGGCGGCTCATTCCTGTAATCCCAGCACTTTCGGAGGCTGAGACGGGTAGATCACCTGAGGTCAGGAGTTCGAAACCAGCCTGACCAACATGAAGAAACCCTATCTCTACTAAAAATACAAAATTAGCCTGCCATGATGGCACATGTGTGCAATCCCAGCTGCTTGGGAGGGTGAGGCAGGAGAATCACTTGAACCCAGAGGCAGAGGTTGCAGTGAGCCAAGATCGCACAGTTGCACTCCAGCCTGGGCAACAAGAGTAAAACTCCATCTCAATAAAAATAAAAAAAATAGTAAATAAAAAGTATGTTATAGCTAGTTTCTTTTCTTTTTTCTTTTTTTTTTTTTTTTGCATCAGATATAATCATGACATGAACAACCCCTCACAGTCAGAGTCCCACTTGGCCTTGTAATCTCAGCTCTGACACAATCTCAGTATCTTTACTTACCTGTATAGGACAGACTGTGGTATAGCAACAAGCAGTTCCTCAAATCTCATGGCTAGAGTCATTAAGCTTTTTCTCATCCATGCACAGTCTGATGAGGGTTTATGGGGGGCATTTCTCAAACCTGTGACTCAAAATCTAGGCTTCTTCCATTCTGTGGTGCTGCTAACTCAACACGTGACCCCCAGGGTCATCGTGGGAAGAGAAGAGAGAACTGAAGGAGGATGTTACCTATTCACTGCCTCATCCAGGAAGTGACACACATCAGTTCCACTCACAGTCTGTTGACCAGGCTAGTCACAAGGCTCTGTGAAGTCACCAAAATCTGGCTTCTTACTCCTCCTGGAGATGTAGAAGGAAGTAATAGCCCCGCTTCTCCTTAAAGTTAGGCAATGTCCGTGATTTGCTCCAGGCTAATGACATGTGAACTGAAGTCAAATGAGTGACTTCCAGGAGGAAACATCTAAGAGCCATGTTTGCCATCACACTCTGCATCACAGTGGGCTGTGGTTTCCGATGGCGCAGCCTCCGTCAGTTCACATTCAGGAGGGAGGACAATGTGGAACAGAGTCCCAGACATCATACAATGAATCTACAGCATGAGTTAGAAAGAAGCCTATGTTTTTTTAACCACTGGAAAAGAAATAGGGCTGCTTGTTGTTGCAGTCCATCCTTGCCTGTCTTGACTAATGCTAGGAAGTCAAGACTGATGGACAGTACTCCTCCTAACTCAAAGTGTACCCACTGCAGCCTTCTTCAAAAAGAGCCTGGCAGCTTAAGTCCTATCTGGGGCAAAAAAGACATAAATCAAAAACAAGCAAACACAAAATCAGAGTTCTATTTTTTTAATAAATCAATTTCTAACCTTATTTTCATTAAAATAATAAAGTAGCCACGTTATTACCTTCTTTATCAAAACAATATGAAGGGCCAGGCACGGTGGCTTATGTTTATAATCCCAGCACTTTGGGAGGCCGAGGCGGGTGATCACCTGTGGTCAGGAGTTCATGACCAGCCTGGCCAACCTGGTGAATCCCCATCTCTACTGAAAATACAAAAAATTAGCCAGGTGTGGTGGCAGGCGCCTGTAGTCCCAGCTACTCGGGAGGCTGAGGCAGGAGAATGGCGTGAACCCGGGAGGCGGAGCTTGCAGTGAGCCAAGATTGCACCACTGCACTCCAGCCTGAGCGACAGAGCGAGACTCTGTCTCAAAAAAAAAAAAAGAAAAAAAAATTAGCTGGGCATGGTGGCATGTGCCTGGAATCCCAGCTACTTGGGAGGCCGAGGCATGAGAATCACTTGAACCCAGGGGGCAGAGGTTGCAGTGAGGCAGAATCATGCCATTGCCCTCCAGCCTGGGCGACAGAGCGAGACTTGGTCTATTGTTAAAAAAAAAAACAGTAGGCCGCGGCGCGGTGGCTCAAGCCTGTCAACCCCAGCACATTTTGGGAGGCGCATGACGGCGGATCACGAGGTCAGGAGATGAGCACCGTCCTGGCTAACACGGTGCAAACCCCGTCTCTAACTAAAAATACAAAAACTAGCCGGCGAGGTGGCGGGCGCCCGTCTCTGTATAGTCCCGCTACTAGGCGGGCTGAGGCAGCGAGAATGGTGTGAACCCAGGAGGCAGACTGTGCAGTGAGCTGCAGCATCTGGCCCCACTGCACGCTCCAGTCCGGCGACAGAGCCAGGACTCCGCCCCTCAAAAAAAAAAAAAAAAAAAAAAAAAAGTCTATAGTGTGTGTGTGTGTGTGTATGTGTGTGTGTGTGTGTGTATATACATAAGCAAAGAAAGGCTAGGCTCACACCTGTAATCTCAGCACTTTGGGAAGCCAAAATGAGAGGATCGCTTGAGGCCAGGAGTTTGAGACCAGCCGGGTCAATATAGTGAGACCCCATCTCAGAAAAATATATATAAAGAAATACAAAGGCCCTTTCTGTACTATATGGCATGGTCATTTCTTCTGCTATCCCTCCACTTTTCAGCTACCAGCCCTTCGGAAATTTCTTTATGTTCTTGGTCGGGTGGTCTCTTTCCACACAGGTTTTTCTTTGGGCAGTGTTACTTATTTGTAAATAGGAGATATGTTCATTGTTGTCAGTTTACATTGATTTCTCCCTGTCTTTTCCAACTTTAACTTTTATACAACACACGACAGAAAACATGTCCTTTTGCTGTATTCAACTGGTATGCCTCTACTGTTGACTGTGGTAGCTTAATGGTTGTCTTTGTTCATTTCAGGAGTAAGTACTCTGAATTATAGATTGGTTAGGGTGTTAAAGCTACATTAACTTTGCCAGATGTATAACAAAGGAGCATTTGATAGTCTGTGTACTTCTCAGTTCATTAACAAATTACAGGATCTCAACATGGTGTCACAGATCCAAATAGTAATGTCTATTCTTTTCTGCATTTACACCTGTTCCTCTGGCCGTTCAGTAGATTCAGTGAGAAGGCCTTGTGTACTGTGACTTAAGAATAATTGGACAAATATTCCTGGAGTTCCTCTGAATCACTTTTATAAATCCTATTATCTGATGGTATATCTTTTTTGTACATCTGTTTTTTTTTTTTTTTTTTTTTTTTAATAAGTCCTTGTTCAAGGTCTTTACTCCAACTTAAAATTACACAAACCATGTTATCTGTTCATTGATACATTTATTTCTTTGGGAGGCTGAGGTGGGTGGATCACCTGAGGTCAGGAGTTCAAGACCAGCCTGGCCAACATGGTGAAACTCCATTTCTACTAAAAATACAGTAATTAGCCCTGCATGGTGACACATGCCTGTAATCCCAGCTACTCGGGAGGCTGAGACAGGAGAATCGCTTGAACCCAGGAGGCGGAGGTTGCAGTAATCTGAGATTGCACCAGCGCACTCCAACCTGGGCAGCAGAGCAAGTGTCTCAAAACAAAACAAAACAAACAAACAAAAAACCACATTTACTTCAGTTTGCTTAAGGTCAAAATTCATTGTACCCTGGCTTCTATCATTATTCCACATTTCATTTCTTGAAGCTCTCCAATAACATCATGGCTTTGAAAGTTTTATTATGGGAAATTTCATGCTTACATACAAATATAATAGTGGATTAATCTCCATGTCCTCATACCCATCTACAACAAACAGAACTTAAGGGCACTTTGGTTTCACTATTCCCTCCCCAACCTCAACCTCACATTATTTTGAAGCAAATCATATTATTGGTAAAAGAAAATAAACTACTTTACAGTTCTTTGGCTGATCATTTCCTTTTAGTGTCTGTCTTTAAATGCTACTAGAAAAGATATTTTCTGGATTATGGTAAATTTCCATAGGCTATATTTTTTAGGCTCTCATTTATTTCATTTCCAAATATCTTAAGTTCTTTCATCAATTTTTCTTTGGGTTTATTCTTGTTTATCCAAACATGCACTTCGGGGGCTTGGATCTGAGTCAACTATTTCTTTTGTACATGTTGGTTCTAATCACTTTAATAGCTTGTGTAACAGAGTTTAATACCTTCTGGCCTACATCTCTGAGCTTTCCTGCTTTGTACTCTAAATCCAATTTTAGAGTTGTATCAGCAAATGCGTCTCCATGGCAACATGTTCATTGTGATCTTTGTGTTTTCTTGATGTGGTGGAAAACGTTAGTATGGACTTTGATGTATGCTTTATCCTGGTGATTCTCAAACTGAATCAGGTTGTAAAGTTCAGTGAAAGCCAAGAAGTGGGACGGCATGAGCTCTTGATTTACGTCAAATCTGTAAGTCAGGCATAATTTTACTACCAGAAAATATTATATGAATATAGATGTCTGCATTCCAACATAAAAGTAAAACTGCATACAAATTGCAAGGAATCACACATCCACTCTTTTCTTTGATCTTCTATTGATTCTTGTACATTTCTGTGTGTCATCTGCTAACATGAGCTGGAAGACAAGAATGGGTAATAAAACTTGACAGTTACAAAAAAATTAGCCAGGCGTGATGGCAGGCGCCTGTAGTCTTAGCTACCTGGGAGGTTGAGGCAGGAGAATTGCTTGAACCCGGGAGGTGGAGGTTGCAGTGAGTTGAGATCACACCACTGCACTCCAGCCTGGGCAACCGGAGGGAGACAAACAACAACTTGGTAGTATGTTTCGAGAAGGGAAACTTAAAATACAACTTTTCTATCCACTAACTGAATTTCTTTTTAATTAGGAAAAGACCACCAACATTCTCTTTTAGTAGCGGAGCGTCTTGATTCTGCCTGGAGTATACCAGGGTTCTGAAGGTGCATCTGTGCATCTGGTGATCTGGTATGCAGTAATCTGACCTTTTGACTAATAATACTGTGTTAATTGACTCAGGGATGATTCTTAGCTTTGAGTCACAAGGAATCAATATAGTTCCTTATGAACCATCATTACATAAGTAAAGTGCTTATAAAAATGTAGTGTTGGCCAGGGACGGTGACTCACACCTGTAATTCCAGCTAGTCAGGAGGCTGAGGCAGGAGAATTGCTTGAACCTGAGAGGCGGAGGTACAACTTCCAACCTAAAATTGTACAAAATTTACTCCTGTACATTTTGTCAGTGAGCTAAAATCGCACCACTGCACTCCAGCATGGGAAACAGAGTGAGACTCTGTCTCAGAAACAAAACAAAACAAAACAAAAAACCAAAAAAACTACTGTAAGCCTATGTGAAAAAGTCAAAATGGTAATTAAACAGATGTGTTATAAGAAGTACTGATCTCTTCCTAAACAGAAAATGAAAAAAACTAGTTTTCTGGCATGGGTCATGTTTGGCTGAGAGAAAGCAAGGAGTGGGTGTCCCCTGTGGCTTCTCTCTCAGCACAAGCAAGGAACTTCTTGAGAAGACACTGGGTGCTTCTCAGCACTCACAGAGCGTTGGTGGTCACTGCTCACGTATTCCAGTTAATTTCTGCAGCCTGTGGGGTCCACAGGAGGAGCCCCTATCTGTAGGAAGGTATTATGCTTTTGCCCTTTTTTTTTTTTTTTTGAGGTGGATTCTTACTTTGTCGCCCAGGCTGGAGTGCAGTGGCACAATCTCGGCTCACTGCAACCTCTGCTTCCCAAGTTCAAGCATTTCTCCTGCCGCAGCCTCCTGAGTAGCCGGGGCTACAGGTGTGCACCACCACACCTGGCTAACTTTTTTGTATTTTTAGTAGAGACAGGGTTTCACCATGTTGGTCAGGCTGGTCTCAAACACCTAACCTCAAATGATCCGCCCAGCTCGGCCTCCCAAAGTGCTGGGATTACAGGCATGCGCCACTGCACGCAGCCACTTTTGCCCTTTTTATAGATGAGCAAACAGACCCAGAAAAGTAAGTCATTGCTTCAGAGACACAGCCAGTAAATAGGCCTGGAACTGTTCAGCTCTTTGGCTCTGATCAGGTTTACAACTTTGCAGACCCTTTGTCTAGATTCTAAATGCCAAGTGCATTTTCCAGAAAAACATCCATTAATGGTAGATAGGGTTATCACCATCATTATCACCATCACCTACTATTTTACTTTGCTAGGGGCATCATGACAATGTACTACAGACTGAGTGGCTTAAGCAACAGAAATGTATTACCTCATTGGTCTGGATTCTCAAAGTCCAAAATCAAAGTGTTGGCAGGGTTTGTTCCTTCTGAGGGCTGTGAGAGGAGGCTGTGTTCCAGGCTGCTGTCTTTGGCTTATAGAAGGCCATCTTCTCCCTGTCTCTTCATATCTTCTTCTTTTTTTTTTTTTTTTTTTTGAGACAGAGTCTTGCTCTGTTGCCCAGGCTGGAGTGCAATAGCGCGATCTCGGCTCACTGCAACCTCCGCCTCCCAGATTCAAGTGATTCTCCTGCCTCAGCCCCCTGAGTAGCTGGGATTACAGGTTCGCACCACCACACCCAGCTAATTTTGTATTTTTAGTAGGGATGGGGTTTCGCCATGTTGGCCAGGCTGTCCTCGAACTCCTGACCTCAGGTGATCCAACCAGCCTCAGCCTTCCAAAGTGCTGAGAATACAAGTGTGAGCCATTGCTCCTGGCTGCCTTATCTTTCATAGTGCCAGTGGTTGGCAGTGGATGGTTTTGTAATATTTGTTCTCAGTCTCTTCCTGAACCTACCTTCCTTCTTTCTTTCTTTCTTTCTTCCCTTCCTTCCTTCCTTCCTTTTTTTTTTTTAACGGAATCTCACTGTCTAACCCAGGCTGGAGTGCGGTGGCCCGATCTCAGCTCGCTGCAACGTCTGCCTCCTGGATTCAAGTGATTCTCCTGCCTCAGCCTCCCTAGTAGCTGGGATTACAGGCGCCCACCATAGTTTTAGTAGAGATGGGGTTTCACCATGTTGGCCAGACTGGTCACAAACTCCTGACCTCAAGTGATCTGCCTGCCTTGGCCTCCCAAAGTAATTCCTGGAATTACAGGCGTGAGCCACCACGGCTGGCCATATTCCTGAATGTGTCTTGAAGATATTGCACCTGAGTATTGAATTGCTTTTTTTAAAAAAAATTAATATTAAAAATGAAGTTCCATTCATGTTTTCAAACAGCAAGAAGATGTTAAAAACCTTAAGCAACCATCGCAGTGATGGATCTCTGTCAGAAAAATGAGACTGACTTAGAAAATGGTGAAAATAATGAAATTCAAGGCACAGAAGAAACAGAACCAACCTGTACTTGTCCAGATGGAAGAAGTGAAAAGAATCATGTTTATTGTCTTCTCGATATCAGTGACATTACGCTTGAACAAGATGAAAAAGCCGAAGAGTTTATTATTGGAACGGGATGGGAAGAGGCAGTGAGTATCTTTCTGAGTCACAGCTTTTCTATCTCTTGCACATCAGTGTTTTGATGCAAGCCTCTTTTTTCCAAAAACAGTTAATATTACCAAAACATGTGGAATCAATGACATGTAGAAACCCTGGAATCGAGGTAAAATATTACTGATGATAATAGCAGCACCTACTGTGTGTATTTATGACCACTTAGTATGTGGACAGGACAGTACTAAGTGCTTTGGATACATTAATTCATCTAACCTCTCAATAGCCATATGAGGCAAGTATTATTCCCAGCCTTGCTTTGTGGATAAGTATACTGAGTCACCTGGAAGACAAAGTAACATGCTCGAGATCACCCAGCCAGTAAGTGGCCAAGGCAGGGCTTGAATCTAGTTCTTCTGGACTCTAGAACCCTGAGCTTCTTAACGGCTACGCTGAACTCCTGAGAGAACTGAGGGTTCTATCCTAATGGTTCTACTTAGAACTCTGCAGGCTTTTTTCCCCCCGATGAGATGGAGTTTCACTGTTGTCCAGGCTAGAGTGCAGTGGCGCGATCTTGGCTCACTGCAAGCTCCACCTCCTGAGTTCAAGTGATTCTCCTGCTTCAGCCCCCTGAGTAGCTGGGATTTTAGGTGCCCACCATGCCCAGCTAATTTTTGTATTTTTAGTAGAGACGGAATTTCACCATATCGGCCAGGCTAGTGTTGAACTCTTGACCTTAGGTGATCTGCCCACCTGAGCCTCCCAAAGTGCAGGGATTACAGGCCTGAGCCACTGCACCTGGTCTGCAGGCTTACTCTTAAACCATTCTTAGAATCGATAATAGAATCGTATGTTTAAAACTATAAGAAAACTAAAAAAA
>NW_016809016.1:995307-1024108 GCF_001698545.2 Rhinopithecus bieti
AAAAAAAAAAAAAAAAAAAAAAAAAAAAAGGCATAAAACTATAAGAAAACTTGGTCTAATCCAGTGATTAAACGTAGGATTACTAGATAACACCTACTTTATCAGTATAAGTATGTCCAAAATGTGATCCTGTGTTTTTATCTGGCAACCCTATTTTCACCGTGATCTCTGTGGCAAGATCAGCCAGAGGACTCTGGGCGTGGATGGGGAGTAGGTGTCCCTGGGTATGCAGGGCTCCTCTGCATTCCAGGACTTGCCTCTGCTCCTGGGTCTCCCTCCAGCCTATCCAAGCAACAGTGTTCCCCAGGTATGGGAAGCAGAGACTGGTGGTGCTCGAAATCCTTGTTGGTGGGCCAAGTATGAACGGTTTTCGTTTTATTTTAATAGCTTCGAATTTAAATGTGCATTTGAAAAGAAATATAGTCAGTACCTCAAAGTGGCCATTTACAAATACTATTGCTTAGTGTTTTAGTATTAACAAATGCCATTGCTAGTATTTAGGATTAACAAATCCTATTACAAATACTGTTATTACTTTGTAGGGGTGAAAGTAGATATTTTTCTACTTTTTTTTCATGCTTTGAAACTTTGAAGAATTTTTTTTTTTAAGTGAATGAATTTTAAGAAAATTATCGGTGGGGGAAGGGGTAGTAAAAAATAAATAAGAATATTGTTTCACATAAGACTGCCAAAATGGGAATGTGGCCAAAATTGGAGCAAGGACAGTTTGGGCCCCTCGGCTGGAGGAGTAACATGCTGCTTTATTTGCAGGTCCAAGGGTGGGGAAGGATTTCTCCAGCTGCCTGCATCTGGCCGAGGAAGTTACCAAAAAAGGCGAGGGTAGGGGAAGGTGCCTGCAGCGACTGCTTGGTGTGTGTTAACCTGTCCCACAGGAGCCTCGAGGCCAAGCCTCCTACGGAGGGGGGCCCAGAGAAGGATCAGAACAGCCCCTCCCAGACTCAGGCAGCCCCCCAGGGCCCCAGCACTGCTTCCAGGGCGATTAGCAACATCTGCTTTCCCACCTACTTTCGAACAGAGAAAAAAAGTCTGCAAATCAAGGAGTTTATTTGGTGCACCGAAGACTGGGCCATCCCGGACACTAGTAGGGGCAAGGCCCTTCGGAACCCCAGTGGAGGGGTCCACAGAGGGCTGTCCATCCCAGGCCCCCTGACTTCCAGGGCCCTCCTAGTTCTGCCACCCCTGAAGGCTTCGCTTTCAAATGCCTTGGATGTGCTGGGTAAGAAGAGTAAGAACTCTTTCTTGCAGTCAGAAGAGAAGGTGCTGAGTGTGGAAAAGGATGGGTGTCTGGCTTGTGCTTATGGCTTGAAAACAGCACATGGGAAAGGTGAAAAGAGACCCAGTGAGCTGGCCAAACACACTGTGGTCAACGACACGCCATCCTCCCCTTCCCCAGCGGCCCGGACATCCCTGCTGGCTGATCCGGAGCAGTGCTGCCTGCATTGGTCCCTCCTGTCTGAGAAAAACCTGGCGTGCCCTTCAGACTCCAGTAACGTTCGCTATCTTGCTGCCTTGCAGCTTCTGCAGAAACGGGGAGTGCAAAACTACAAATCCAAATTCCAAGCCAAGGATTCAAGACCTCCTGTGATCACCCAAAAGGCCAAGCAGGAAAACAGGCCCCAGATGCTGGAGACCAAAGTGTTCCCAAGACCTCTCTTGCCGTCCCTCACAGTGAGCAGAGTTGTCATTCCGGTCTCTACCCACAGGATCCTCTGAGTGGTCATGGGAGAACCCCTGGGAATAAGCACTGCTTGAGATGCAGCCATCCTTTCTCTTTCTTCTCTCTCATTTCTCACCCACCCCTGACTCCTTCTTTCTCTCCTCTCCGTCAAACCGGTTTTCCTCTTCTTTTCCTCCTTTTTTTTTATAGTACAACCGAAGAAAACTGAACCTCTGTGAATGGGTTGGGATTTATTCTCTAAAACACCATATTCACGTGTTACCTGCTTCTGCTACTTAGCCATTCACAAAATGCCAATTGGTCATGCCAGCCCTGGCCCCTGCCTGCCTCAAGTCCACACCCAGCAAAAGCCACGCAGAAGGTGGGGAATCCAAAGGGCCTCCTTCCCTCCATGCTGGCCCCAGGCCAGCCCAGAGCCGTCTGGCAGGTGCCCTTTCTGCCCCACCCCGGCCGGGCGCGGTGGCTCACACCTGTAATCCCAGCGCTTTGGGAGGCCAAGGCGGGTGGATCACCTGAGGTTGGGAGTTCGAGACCAGTCTGACCAACGTGAAGAAACCCCGTCTCTACTAAAATAATACAAAATTAGCCGGGCGTGGTGGCGCATGCCTGTAATCCCAGCTACTCAGGAGGCTGAAGCAGGAGAATCGCTTGAACCCGGGAGGCAGAGGTTTGCAGTGAGCCGAGATTGTGCCATTGTACTCCATGGGCAATAAGAGCGAAACTCCACCTCCAAAAAAGGAAAAGGAAACTCCAGCTTGTGTCCAGGACGTGCAAGGCATCAGAGACCCTGTGTGTCCAGGGTGTCACGCCCTCAGACTGTTTCCATGCATATACGCTGTCTGCCGTCTCCTGCATGTTCAGGTTGCTATATCCTCAGATTGCACCCTCATATTAATCTCTGGGTCTGGAAATTTTAGCCACAGTGCTACAAAATCCAGCCTGGGCAGCAGGTTAAGAATAATTACTTTTTGGGGCCGGGCGGGGTGGGTCATGCCTATAATCCCAGCCCTTTGGGAGGCCGAGGTGGGCGGATCACAAGGTCAGGAGATGGAGACCATCCTGGCTAACATGGTGAAACCCCGTCTCTACTAAAAATACAAAAAATTAGCCGGGCGTGGTGGCGGGTGCCTGTAGTCCCACTTACTCGCGAGGCTGAGGCAGGAGAATGGTGTGAACCCGGGAGGTGGAGCTTGCAGTGAGCCGAAATCGTACCACTACACTCCAGCCTGGGTGACAGAGGGAGACTCCGTCTCAGAAAAAAAAAAAAATTACTTTTTGGGAAAAAAATAAAAAGATCACTGTGATTATCACCTCAGATGCGTCCTCTGGCCTTTGCATCTAATATTTGGAAACCCTCAACCCCAGACACTTTTGGAAAGGGGCTGTTACTTTCTCCCTCTGTCCTTCCTCTACCCTCATTTTACCCCAACTCGTATTCCCACAGTTGTATCTAAATTAAATGACATTTGTAAATGAGTTATATTTTAAATGCCAACTGATGTTGCTATGTAGACAACATATCCTGATGAACCATTCTGTGATATGAGTAATCATTAAGCTGCCTTGTAATGACATAGTTTGAATTTGCTTAAGGTAGGTTGGACTTGAGCTCTGGATTTCCTGTCTCCTAAACGATGGAGTAGACAGAATATATGACTGTATTTGTAAATATCTGCTTCCATAGTGGTCTTTGTAATGTCTTGTCTGTTTGCCTAGGGGTTTTTTGTTTGTTTGTTTGTTCCATTTTTTTGAGACAGAGTCTCGCTCTGTCACCCAGGCTGTAATGCGGTGGCATGATCTTGGCTCACTGTTACCTCTGCCTCCTGGGTTCAAGTGATTCTCATGCCCCAGCCTCCCAAGTAGCTGGTATTACAGGTGCCCACCACCACACCCAGCTCATTTTTGTATTATTAGTAGAGACCAGGTTTCCGGAGGTTGCAGTGAGCTGAAATTATGCCATTGCACTCCAGCCTGGGCAACAAAACAAGACTCTGTCTAAAAGAAATAAATAAATAAAATAAGAATCCAAGGCCTCTTCCCAGACATTCTCTTTTAATCCTGCATATATGCATGGGGATCAGGGATCATTTTCCTCCTCTAACCCAAGAAGAAATTGTTCAACAGAGGGTTGGTTTTGTTCAGGACAGCATTAAGCTTTGTAGTCTGGGTTTCTGAAGGCTCAAACTATATTTCACAGGTTGGGGACGTTTGAAGTACTGGGTGGTAAATATCGTGTGATATTTGCAGGAAGGAGGGCTCAAGAATGTCATTTTTTCCTGTAAGATGGGGACAATTTTCAGACACAGGATGTGGTGAAGATGACCAAGTAATGTATGTTGAACTCCAATAGAGATCTGTGTTTTTCCTGAATGTACTGAGCGGATCAAATATAACAAGCCAGATAATTTCCCTCTAATGAATGACTGACTATTCAAAATTGTATGGAAGTCCTTTGGCCTGCGAGCTGGCATTTGGATATTTGATGATGGGTCTTTACTCTTGAATGGGTTCTCAGAACTTACCTTTGCAACTTGTCAACTAAGGTGCTTCTTGTTTGGGTCCAGTCCATCTTAATTCTCTTGCCTTTTTCCTCATCCGGTTTTGCCTGTATTTCCACTGTACCAGTCTAAACACCATCACTCTGCAGATTAAGGCTTGACTCTAGTACTAAATTTGTGCATACGAGGTGTTCCGGGAAAAAACTTTTCAAGTTCAATCTCCTAGATCAAAAAGCATCTGTATATTTTCTTGGACACAGTCTCAGGATAAATCCAGTATTGACTGCAATAAGTAAAAATGAGAACCATCTTCCTTTTTCCTAGGAGCTGAGAACCATTAGGATGTATATTTTTTAATACCCCAACTTTGCCACTGAGCATTTCTGCCTTTGCCTATAAAATGAGGGAGTAATGTCTGAAATTTTTAATAGTTCTGTCATTTTAATGCATTTAACTTGCCTGCAAACATTGTTATTATAGAGACTCAACATGGTGAACAGTTGTTTCTGTTTTAGGTTTTGATCAGTCTTGCTCTGGATCCTGGATTTCCTAATGTGAAAATTAAAAAAAAAAAAACACTAAATGAATTTCAGTTTATACATTTCAAAAGATGATGATAGTAAAAACCCTAAAGAAATTTTAGTTTTTTTTAACCTAAGACTATGGGGACTTACCTTCTCTACCAACACATACTTTTTTTGTTTGTTTGTTTGTTTGAGACAGGGTCTTGCTCTGTGGCCCAGGCTGGCACGATCTCAACTCACTGCAACCTCTGCCTCCCAGGTTCAAGCAATTCTCCTGCCTCAGCCTCCCAAGTAGCTGGGATTACAGGTGTGCACCACCACGCCCGGCTAATTTTCATATTTTTAGTAGAGACAGGGTTTCACCATGTAGGCCAGGCTGGTCTCGAACTCCTGACCTCAAATTATCCACCCACCTTGGCCTCCCAAAGTGCTGGGATTACAAGAGTGAGCCACCTCGCCCAGCCCCAATACATTCTAAACAATATACATAACTTCTTAGAGGATTGAATGGGAGGACTGAATGGCCCAGCTGTGTGCTGTATTTACAGCAATGCTGAAAGCCACCCCATCACCTGGCCTAACTTTAGGACAGGGCTTTTCAACCTTGGCCCTATTTGGGGCTGAATCATTGTGGTGGGGCCTGTATGTGCACTGTGGGATGTGTAGCAGCATCCCTGGCCTTGACATATTAGATGCCAATACCACCCCCAGTCACAACAACCAAAAACGTGTCCAGACTTTCCCACATGCCCCTTCAGGGCAAAATACCCTAGCTGAGAACCACTGCTTTAGGGAATTAGGAATCTGGAGCCCACCGCCTTTGCTGCAGCTTCTCTGACAGCTTTACTTACAGATCAAGCAGGTGCCTTGGTACAAGTGTGAAGGGAGCTGGGAGAACGCCCAGCTTGCCGCATCCCAGAAGGCACATGTGCTTTCCATTTTGTGCTGGTCCTCTAGGGTCTCCTGGTGGCACATGCCTAGGTCCCTTCTAGAAAGAAGCTAAGAAGCAACCATAAGTCTGCTTTTTTTTTTTTTTTTTTTTTTGAGACAGAGTCTCCCTCTGTCACCCAGGCTGGAGTGCTGTGGCATGATCTCAACTCACTGCAACCTCCCCTTCCCGGGTTCAAATGATATCAAGTGATTCTCCTGCCTCAGCCTCCTGAGTAGCTGGCATTACAGGTGCCCACCACCATGCCCAGCTAATTTTTGTATTTTTAGTAGAGACGGGGTTTCACCAGGTTGGCTAGGCTGGTCTTGAACCATCCTGACCTTTAGCGATCCACCCGCCTCGGCCTCCCAAAGTGCTGGGATTACAGGTGTGAGCCACCGCACCCTGCCAAGTCTGCTTTTCTGTGAGAAGAGTCAGAGTAACAGGAGGGTCCATTCAGCCAGGACCCTGAGTGACAGGAAGAGTTGTGGGCGTTCTCTTTTCCTGTCTTCAGGAGAATGTGCATTATTGGTTTGGCAAGGTTTTCAAGATAAGTCGAAGATGTTAAATTAATGTATTTACATTTAATGCCAATATTCAGAGTTCTTTAATGTTTAACAATTCACTTTTCCACACTCACTGCTTGGGCTGAACGGGTGTAAATATGAAGAGGCAGCCAATACTATGTGGGATACAACTTAGCAAGCACTGGCAATCTGTGCTTCATATGTATATATCAAAGTGGCTTTTCTCTCTTGGTTAGCTTAAACTACAAATCTTCCTCCCCTGTGTTTCTTTTAAAATGAAACAGTTGGCCGGGCATGATGGCTCATGCCTATAGTCCCAGCACTTTGGGAGGCTGAGGTGGGTGGATCACTTGAGGTCAGGAGTTCAAGACCAGCCTGGCCAACATGGCAAAACCCTGTCTCTACTAAAAATACAAAAATTAGCCAGGCGTGGTGGCACATGCCTGTAATCCCAGCTACTTGTGGGGATGAGGCAGGAAAGTTGCTTGAACCCTGGGAGGCAGAGGTTGCAGTGAGCTGAGATCCCAACACTGCACTCCAGCTTGGGCGAGAGTCCGTCTCAAAACAATAAAAAAGAAAAAAGAAAAAAGAAAAAAGAAACAGTTTCTGTACTTATTTTATGAGACAGCGTCTCACTCTGTTACCTAGGCTGGAGTGCAGTGGCACCATCACAGCTCACTGCAGCCTTATCCT
This sequence comes from Rhinopithecus bieti, assembly GCF_001698545.2. Lineage (NCBI taxonomy): Eukaryota > Metazoa > Chordata > Mammalia > Primates > Cercopithecidae > Rhinopithecus > Rhinopithecus bieti. The sequence continues at coordinate 1,002,177 of NW_016809016.1, forward strand.
CCAGGGTTCAAGCAATCCTCCTCCCATAGCCTCCTGAGCTGGGACTACAGGCACACACCACCAGGCCCAGCTAATTTTTTTTTTTTTTTTGAAGAGACGGGTTTTGCCACATTGTCCAGGTTGCTCTCAAACTCCTGGACTCAAGTGATCCACCTGCCTTGGCCTCCCAAAGTGCTGGGATGACAGGCATGAGCCCCCATGCCCAACCAGTTTCATCACTTACTAAAACTTGAGGAGAGCTAGCTTGAAAACATAATATAGTTTCTTATTTTCAGCACCACACAAGGTTTCTGACGATTCACTAAGCCTCTATTTTTTTTTCCTTTGTATCTGCCCGAGAATAACCATGATCACTAAACCTCTAAACATGAAAGAACTGTTAGTGATTTCATTTGTTCCAATCTGCATGTCCTCTGAAGGTAAAAAGAAATCCGATACTGAATTTGGAATAAATACTACTGGGCTTACTACTGTTCATGACTCTTATTTTAATTTCTTTGGCTGTTCAACAAAATCCTCATGACTGACTGCCCTAAATTTCAGGAAAGTAGGATGTCTGAGAAATACTTGGTATTTTGGTAGTTGGAGAACTTTAACTCTGAAGAGTTCTTACTAGTTAAGCACATACCTTGTAACAGAATAGTGATTTAAATGCTTTTAAAATATACCACATCTTGGCTGTGAGTTTCTTTAAAAATAAATGGCATTGGCCGGGCGCAGTGGCTCATGCCTGTAATCCCAACACATTGGGAGCCCAAGGCGGGTGGATCACTTGAGGTCAGGAGTTCAAGACCAGCCTGGCCAACATGGCAAAACCCTGTCTGTACTAAAAATAGAAAAATTAGCTGGGCATGGTGGTGCGTACCTGTAATCCCAGCTACTCGGGTGGCTGAGGCACAAGAATGGCTTGAACCCAGGAGGTGGAATTTGCTGTGAGCCGAGATCATGCCACTGTACTTCAGCCTGGGCGGCAGAGCGAGACTCTGTCTCAAAAAATAAAAAAATAAAATATATCGCATGTGGCCAGGTGCAGTGGCTCACACCTGTAATCCCAGCACTTTGGGATGCCAAGGTGGGTGGATTGCTTGAGGTCAGGAGTTCGAGTTCAGCCTGGCCAACATGTATATAGATATATATATATATCTCATGTTACCAAAAAAGAAGGTGCAAAAAAATTGATACCAGCTTGCAGTTCTTTAATAGTATTGACTCTAAAATATAACAAAACTAAAATTTCCATGAGTTGAAATAAGACAATATAGAGTAAAAAATTCCTAAAGCATAGTTTGCTGAAGTGATGACTTCCCAAAATTAAAATCTTAATTTTGGTGGGCTCACTTTTAAAAGAAAAGTTTTTTATTTTGTTTTTTTTTGTTTGTTTGTTTGCTTGTTGGTTTTTAGAGACTAGTTTCGTCTACCAAGGAAAAAGTTATTGAGGGGAGTCTTACTGGTTCATTATTGTTTTGTCATAATTCAGATTCATTGACTTCTGCCACATTTTTATTGCAGCATGGGCTCTACATTTTCTGAAGTCACTAAATTTCTCGTTACAGCACAGGAAAAAGAAGACAGTAGGAGAGGGGTCAGTTTCGCATTCAGTCCTAAGCAGCAACATGGTTGAGATGTAATCATAAAAGCGAATGTTTCACCCACGACATGGAAAAGCGGTGGATCACCAGAAAGCAAAAGAGTCAAACGCTGCAAGCAGCAGTAAGAAGACGCCAAGCTTGGAGCAAGGTCTTACTTAAACCTGCCATAGTCATCAGCTCGCTCTGTTAGGTCTCCCCAGCCCGCCCCTCAAAAAAAGGTTATATGCAGAGGTAATATAATATATGTACTTTTGAGAATAACAAAGTCACCGTGGAGATAATTTCAAAACAAATTTTTTTTTTCATTTTCAGATATATTGGACGATTTCACTGATGCTAAAAGAGTATCACTTGTTTAAATTTTTTGTGGTTTCTTTTTTGCAGCCTAATGTTCTGTAATAGTAACTTGTTTCCAAGTAAAGTACCAAAAGCTAGTGGCGGGGCCATGGCTGTGGTCTCTCATAGGTCAAACTTCACTATTTTGGAATGTGTGGAGTTGGAACACAGTTTTTATTTTGTTATTTATTAGTAAAGCAATAAATAAAATTATCTTACTAATATTCATTAGTTTTTGTTATTTATTAGTAAGGCAATAAAACATTTAGGTTTTTTTCTGGAGTTTGTTGAAGAAACTGAATATTGTTAGTGTTCCAGCTCAAGTATGGCATAGACAGTGCGGCTTTTACTTATTCGCATAGTTTGGGCCTTGCTCCTTGCAAGCAAGCTGATTTTTAAACGCAGTGCCCCTGTAAACGTCAAGAACACTGACAACCTGAGAGCCATCTCTGTTTGTTTTTTTAGCCTGCCTCTCTGAATATGTAAACTAAAATATCAGTGTATCTACTAATAAATACCGTTCCAACAACTGAGAGAATCCTTTGGATTTAAACACTGAAAACAATGTAGTTATCTTCTTGGCCTTAAGAACATTTTACTGGCTAACACTTTGCTGAAGATACTAGATTAAAATTCATGGCTAGGTGTGGTGGCTCACACTTGTAATCCCAGCACTTTGGGAGGCCGATCACCCAGCACTTTGGGAGGTGGGTGGATCACCTGAGGCCAGGAGTTCAAGACCAGCCTGGCCAACATGGTAAAACCCTGTCTCTACTAAAAATACAGAAAATTAGCTGGGCGTAGTGGCACATGCCTGTAGTCCCAGCTACTCGGGAGGCTGAGGCAGGAGAATTGCTTGAACCCGAGAGGCAGAAGTTGTAGTGAGCTGAGATTGTGCCACTGTACTCCAGCCCGGGCAACAGAGCGAGACTCTATCTCAAAAATAAATACATACATGCATGCATACATACGTACGTACATAAAATTCGTGTCATTTAACAAATCAGAGCCATTTAGAAGTTGAGAGTATGAAGGCATATATGTTGCCCCTCCTAGTTGTCGAATCTAATTAATGCCACTTAAACACGCTTCAGAGGACAACACACATGGATATATTGTGAGAGACAAGGAAAATAAAACTGCATAGTACTTCAAAGGCTGCCTCCCTAAACCCCCCAGAGTGATATTGTTATAGTGGGGGTCCTTGATTCCAGAGCTCCCAAGATGGTGGCCGGAGGCTTCCAAAATGGTGGTGGGCCGTTTCCAAGACGGTGGCAAACCTCCAGTTCTCTGACCTGGGGTTCTCCGCCTCATGGATTCCAAGGAATGGAACCTTGGGCCATGCGGTGAGTGTTATAGCTCTATTAGAAGCCTGGGTCACGGAAGAGAACCGTGGAACCCAGTGACTAGTGTTCAGGTCGATTAGGATGAACCTGGGCACTTAGCTGCGTGGGAACAATAGTAAGCCTTTAGCCTGATCGGAAGCGTGTTTCATGTGTTATTGAGGAAAAATGTGTATTCTGCTGTGTTTTGGAGGAATATTCTGTCAATGTCTGTTAGGTCCATTTGGTCTATTTTGCAGTTTAATGTTGATTTTCTGGATGATTGGTCCATTGCCACAAGTGGAGTGCTGAAATCCCCTATTATTGTTGTATGGCAGTCTATTTCTCCCTATAGATCTAATAATATTTGCTTTATATATTTGGGTGTTCTGGTGTTGGTTGCATATATATTTAAAATTGTTATATTAATTGTTATATAATGACTTTCTTTTTGCAGTTTTGACTTAAAGTCTGTGTTATCTAAGTATAACTCCTCGTGTTCTCCTTTGGTTTCCATTTGCATGGGATAACTTTTTCCGTCCCTCCACATTAGTTTTTGTGTGACCTTGCATGTTAAGTGAGTTTCTTGCAGGCACCATGTAGTTGGATGGTGTTGCAGGTTTTATTTTCTAAATCCATTCAGCCACTCTATATCTTTAACTGGAGAATTTAATCTATTTACATTCAAGGTTGTTATTATTATTATTATTATTAGAGAAAGAGTCTCGCTCTGTTGCCAGGCTGGAGTGCAGTGGCGCAATCCCAGCTCACTGCAACCTCCACCTCCCGGGCTCTAGTGAGTCTCCTGCCTCAGCCTCCCGAGTAGCTGGGATTACAGGCATGTGCCACCACGCCTAGCTAATTTTTGTATTTTTAGTAGAGACGGGGTTTCACCATGTTGGCCAGGATGGTCTCGATCTCTTGACCTTGTGATCCATGCCCCCTTGGCCTCCCAAAGTGCTGGGATTACAGGTATGAGCCACCACACCTAGCCCAAGGTTATTATTGATAGGCAAAGACTTACTCCTGCTATTTTAAAAATTATTTTCTGATTTATATATCCTTTGTTCTTTTCTTCCTCTTTTGTTGTTTTGGTGGTTTTCTGCAGTGCTAAACTTTGATTCCTTTCTCATTTGTGTATTTGAGGTAATTTTTGTTTCTGTGGTTACTAAGGTACTCACATGAAAAATCTTATACATGTAATAGACATTTTAAAGCTGATTAACAACTTTGGTCCTGTACAGATACTCACACAAAATTTTTTTTTTTTTTTGAGACGGGGCCCGCCTTGTCACCCAGCCTGGAGTGCAGTGGCCGGATCTCAGCTCACTGCAAGCTCCGCCTCCCGGGTTTACGCCATTCTCCTGCCTCAGCCTCCGGAGTAGCTGGGACTACAGGTGCTCGCCACCTTGCCTGGCTAGTTTTTTTTTTTGTATTTTTTAGTAGAGACGGGGTTTCACCGTGTTAGCCAGGATGGTCTTGATCTCCTGACCTCGTGATCCACCCGTCTCGGCCTCCCAAAGTGCTGGGATTACAGGCTTGAGCCACCGCGCCCGGCCCACACACAAAATATTTTTGCCCTTCCTCCACAATTTAAAATTTTGTCTTAATTTACATCTTTTTATATTGTGTTTTCCTTAACAGTGTATTATAGCTGTAGTTATTCATACTAGAGATCTGAAAGACATATGCCACCATTAGAGTAATGGTGTATTCTGAATTTGATTATGAATTTACCTCTACCAGTGAGTTTTTATACTGTCATATGTTTTCTTATGACACACAAAATGATGAAAGTAATTACCATCCTTTTGCTTTTGGTTGAAGTACTTCCATACCATTTCTTGTAAGGCCAGTCTAGTGGTGATGAATTCCTTCAGCTTTTGCTTGTCTGAAATATACTTTATTTCATTTTCATTTCTAAATGACAGGGTATAGCATTCTTGGGTGGCAGTTTTTTTTTTTTTTTTTTTTCTTTCAGAACATTGACTATATCATCCCATTCTTTCCTGGGCTTCAAGGTTTCTGCTGAGAAATCTGTTGATAGTATAATGGAGATTCCCTTATATATGATTTGATGCTTTTCTCTTACTGCTTTTAAAACTCTGTGTCTTTGAATTTTTACAGTTTGATTACAATGTGCCTCTGAGAGGACTTCTTTGGGTTGAATCTATTTGGGATTCTTTGAGTGCCATGGATCTGGATGTCCATATATCTCTTCCAGGACTTGGCAAGTTTTCAGCTATTATTTCATTAAATAAGCTTTCTGTGCCTTTCTCTATCTCCCTCTGAAAATCTCATAGTGTGAGTATCTGTTAGTGATGTCCCCATAAGTCCTGTCAACTTTCTTCACTCTTTTTCATTCTCTATTTCCTTTGAATGCATTATTTCAAAAGTGCTGTCTTCAAGTTAACAAATTCTTTTTATTTTTTGACTGGGTGTGGTGGCTCACACCTGTAATCCCAGCACTTTGGGAGGCTGAGGCAGGCAGATCACCAGAGGTCAGGAGTTCAGGACCAGACTAGCCAACATGATGAAACCTCCTCTCTACTAAAAATACAAAAGTTATCCAGGTGTGGTGGTAAACACCTGTAATCCAAGATATTAAGGAGGCTGAGGCATGAGAACCACTTGAACCCAGGAGGTGGAAGTTGCAGTGCACTGAGATGGCACCACTGCACTGCAGCCTCAGTGACAGAGGGAGACTCCATCTCAAAAAAAAGAAAAAAAAAAAGAAGAAAGAAAGAAATTCCTTTTTTTTTCTGTTTGATCTAGGCTGCTCTTGAAGCTCTCAATTGTATTTTTTATTTCATTCATTAAATTCTTCAAAGATTTCTGTTTAGTTCTTTTTAAAATATATCTATCTCTCTTGAATTTCTCACTCAGATCAAGAATTATTTTGCTTATCTGTATTCTCTTATGTCTTGCTGAGCTTCCTCAAGATCATTATTTTGAATTCCTTTTCAAGAAATTCATACATTTCTCTCTAACTTTGGGGTTAGTTATTGGAGAATTATTGTGTTTCTTTGTTGGTGTCATATTTGTTTGCTTTTTCATGCTTCTTGTGTTCCTATGTTGATTCCTTTGCAGCTGATGGATCAGCTGCCTTTTCCAGTTCTATAGAGTGGCTTTCATAGGGAAAGGCTTTAATGTGCAGATGGGGCCTAAGTATCAGTTGAGTAAGGCACATTGGCTTTGGTTCTGCATGGGTACAGTAGTAGTGTGGTCTTCATGCAGGTTCTTCAGCTGTAATCAATGTCAGCAATGCCTGCGAGTGCCTCAATGGCCTAGGCTGCAGGAGACTGTGTGGCTGGCATACCGGGTTGAGTGTGGCTCCTTTGTGGATGGAGTATCAGGCTTTTTGCATGCTGAGGGATGCTGGGCTGGTCCACTGGCTTGAGCTTGGCTTCCCCGCTGAGCAAGACTTCCTATTCCTTTGGAGGCAGGGCACTGCATGGGCTTGGGTGCTAGGGTCATGGCTGTTCTGCTAGGCCTAGGTTCTGAGTAGTTGAGTTCAGGACTGTGCTGCCTCTAGGACGGGTAAGATGGAGCACCTCTTGGGCAGCTTGTTCCCAAGGAGTAGGGAGCTGTGGTACCTCAGCTGGGGGATGCTGCACTACTGTGTGTGAGATGGTATAGTGACAGCAGAGCCTCAGGGTTGGAGAGATACAGTGGTTACTGTCCCCTAGAGCAGTGGGTCCAGTTTGAAAATGATGCTATGCTGTAGCAGCTTGGGTCACAATGTGGGCTTCTTCTCTGCAGTAACACAGCCATGTAAATTTGAGGCAGCTTTCTAAACTGGGCTCAGGGCCTGAGAGAACTGCAGGATTCCCCAGCAGAAAAGACTACAGGTGTCTGTGGTGGTAATGGGACCTGTTGGCGATCTTCTGCCTTTTTTTTCCCAGACAGAAATCCATCTTGGTTCTGAGCTGATCCTGACTGGGGAGATGGGGTGGCAGAGCGGGGTGTTTCACTTCCTTCTCTCTGTGGCCATCCCGAGTCTGTGTGTGCCACAGGTTCTCCACCACTCCCCTGACATACTCCAGCATTTTCTTTTCTTTTTTTTTGATGGAGTCTCGCTCTGTTGCCCAGACTGGAGTCCAGTGGCATGATCTCGGCTCACTGCAACCTCCACCTCCCAGGTTCATGTCATTCTCCTGCCTCAGCCTCCTGAGTAGCTGGGACTACAGGTGCCCGCCACCACGCCCGGCTTTTTTTTTATTTTTAGTAGAGACGGGGTTTCACTGTGTTAGCCAGGATGGTCTCGATCTCCTGACCTCGTGATCGGCCCACCTCAGCCTCCCAAAGTGTTGGGATTACTGGCGTGAGCCACCATGCCTGGCCTACTCCAGCATTTTTTTTTTTTTTGAGACAGAGTCTCACTCTGCCACCCAGGATGGAGTACAGTGGTGCAGTCTTGGCTCACTGCAACCTCTGCCTCCCAAGTTCAAGTGATTCTCCTCCCTCAGCCTCCTGAGTAGCTGGGATTACAGGCGCACACCACCACGCCTGGCTAATTATTGTATTTTTAGTAGAGATGGGGTTTCACCATGTTGGCCAGGCCGGTCTCGAACTCCTGTTCTCAGGTGATCCATCCACCTCAGCCTCCTAAAGTGCTGGGATTACAGGCGTGAGTCATCGTGCCAGGCCTCATTTTCTTTTAGATATTGTAGTCAAAATGTATTTTATTCATTCTTTTGGTCCTTTTCTGTGGATGCAACAAGCATTAGGGACCTATAGTCAGCCATCCGGCTCGTATTACCTGGAGTGTCTTTTCTAGGAAAATTGTTAGCATATTTTCATGAACAAAAGAAAAGCAATAATGAAAATAACTGGGTATGATGAAATAAAATCATTTTATCATATGGCTTTCAGAAGACAATGAGTGTGAAAACTTAAGGCAATAAAATTAGTCATATTTATGGGTAGGTTCAAGAATTCACAAAAAAGGTACAATTCTGGCTTCTCTTTAATCACTAAATTTCAGTTTTTACAAATAATTCAGGTTCAGGTTTTGAGGGGAAACAGTCCTTGTATTATTACATGCTCAATTTTTTCTGTAAATAACTCTATTGGCTAGATTTACAAACATTGTCACAGAAACAAAAAAAATTTTTGTTATATAAGCCAGTTAGATCACGTGTTTTTTACTCATTTTATTATTGTTAGTTCTTCATTATAAACGCCTCATAAATGTGTCATGTTTCGGCCTTGTAGTTTAGGATGACTGATATATATATAGAAGTGTTTCTTGTAAAGGCAGTGATGAATCTAAAACATAATGAAATTCTAAGTTAAGGCTTTTTGTTTGGAAACCCACACTCATAGGCAACTGTGACCCACCAAAGCAAAATCTCACCTACTAGGTTGAGTTCATCTGCCCAAGGTATGTTATTTATCCATTACCAACACTTCTTTTGTATCAAATGTATGGGATAGGAATTAGTAGCAAAACCATCAATTTACTTTAATGAATCATTTGTCCCCTTACTAGGTTTTGAGGATTTAGCTTTCAGTAACACAAGCATATGCCACAGAAAGGAGCATTTGTGTGTGTGTGTGTGTGTGTGTGAATGTGGCGAACTTACAGGCTGCACTGATTCCTACTTGACTGGAACTTGGCCAACAATTAAGAATCCAAGATCTCCTAAATACAGAAAATCCCCAAAGTATACTTGATCATGCTCCCACCTCAAAACACAGGAAGCGTTCTTGATTATTGAAGCAACAGGTCTTCACCTTCTTTGTTTTCTTTGAAGACTGTTTGGTATTATTCTCTTAAAAAAATGCAGAATACCGTATTTTAGATGAATCTATCCTATGATTGCTAGCCTCAAGGCACAAGTAATATCCTTGCTAGATATGTTTTCTTATTCAAGGAAAAGATACAGAATGGTGGATGGAAGGAAATTCACTTTAAAATAATTGTAGATTGCCCTGCTGCCCTATCAAGCTTAGTAGAAGTGTAAAGTATTGAAACCTAATGGGGGATGCCCCTTTCCCACTTTTCTTCTTGCTTTTGAGTGACAAAACTCAGATCCAGTCTGTGGGTGCACTTTGGGCAACAGCTCCAAAGCCTCCAGCTCTGGCCTACTGTGGAGAGCAGAAAGGATCTTCACAGGGCACACACCAAGATGAGGTCATAGGCATGTTTCCCTAACTCCCTGTTCCCATGGTTTGGATAACCTACCCTTATTTAGCAGGAACACTACACTAGGTGCTTTGTTTGTTAAATTTTGAGACAGAGTCTTGCCCTGTTACCCAGGTTGGAGTACAGTGCCATGATCATGGCTCATGGCAGCCCCAGCCTCCTCAAGTGATCCTCTCACCTCAGCCTCCCAAGTAGCTGGGATCACAGGCGCATGCCACTATGCATGGCGAATTAAAAAAAAAAAAAATTTCCAGAGACACGGTCTCCCTATGTTGCCCACGCTGATGTTGAACGCCTGGGCTCAAGTGATCCTTCTGCTTTGGCCTCCCAAAGTGCTGGGATTATAGGGGTAAGCCACCATGCCTGGTCTGCTGCTGTTTCCCTAACTGAAAATTTTACATCAATAAACCTCTTGTGTGTAAAGTGCTATACACTTGTATGCGGTTATCAATAGTTCATGTAGGGAAGAGGTGGCACTGATTACATGAAAACTGCTTCAAAGCTAAAGAGAGTTGTAGTTTTCCTTGGTGTCTTTAAATCAGAAAAGAGGCGTCAAAGCTGACGAAGGTGCAGGCAGCAGAAGTCTAAGAGTACGGAAGCACCACTGCTTAAATCCTATGGTGGTGGCAGCATCCCGTTTCTTTAGCGATTAGTAACAGGAATCAGGAATTTCTAACAAGCACTGCCAAAGATATTTTAGTTGCAATTTAAGTATATCGCACTTTGACTAAAATGTTTTGTAGATTTGAGAAGTCTGTACCCTTGAACCTGGTAAGCTGGGCTTCAGCTAAATGGCTATAGGTTTTAAAGGTATGAAATACATTTTTTTAACATGGATAGACTAGCTGTGAAAAGGCAAATGTAGGCAACACAAAAACAATTTAGATCAACATCTCAAACTTTATAATACACTCACATTTATAGACAAATTTTTGTTTACAAGTTCAAAAGGCAAAGAATCGCAAAGAAGCTAAGCAACTGCATCAACTACATTCAATCGAATTAATACTGTTGTCCCCAGTCCATAGTTTTTATCCAGAGGAAATGGTAGATGCTGTCTCACACACGGACTCCACTGTTAGTTTTAGAAGTTGGAGACTGTGTGTGGTTCCGCAGAAGTCTGGGTTTCTACAGAGCTGAACTGAGACTCCATGGTGTTCCAGGCCAGATCAGCCAGAAGAAAATCGTCCATTGCTGTTTGAGTTTCGTTGCTGGTGAAGAACAAGCTCCCCAGGGTTTCAAACCCAGAACTCATGGTCTGTGTTTCTGTACTATTCAACTGAACTTTGCTTTCTAGAGCAGGTATATTTTTAGCAGTAGAGATTCCTTCAGTTTGGGTCTCTGTGTCAGATGAATCGGTACTCATGGAAAAGCTGGAGTGTTTCAGAATACTTCCTAGAGGCAGATGAGGGCTACTGTCTAAGAAAAAGTTTAAGTCTGTCTGTGTCTGTGTGTCAAACATCTCAAGGCCTAAGAAGTTAGAATTTCCCCTACACCCATAGGACTGAGCAGAGGTATCTGTGAGTAAGAAGTCCGTTTGAGTCTCTATGTCCAGTGACTCCAAAACTGGCTCGGTGTTCATGGTGCTAAGTTCACTCTCTTCAGTTTGAGTCTGGATATTTGAGGCCGAAAAGAACTCTTCAATATCAAAATCGATTCCAGGGTTCTGGGCTGGGCCAGATGGGAGCTGGGTGTCAGGTCCAGGATTTGTGTCAGACAAAAGACTACGATGATCCAATGTCTGAGCAGGTAGATTACTTGACAAGATGTTTTCCAAATCACTTAATAAATCTATGGTTTGGGTCTGATTATCTGTCATGTTCTGTGAAGGAAGCATACTGTTCTGTGCACTGAAGTTTATAATTGGTGCAGATTTCTCAATATCTTGATTTAAACTCTTAGGCTCATTCTGAGGTAACAAACTATGAGTTACTGTCTCTGCTACTAAATTGTTACTTATAATGTTACCCGTAGCAACATTATATGACGAATGAACACTCTCAAAAATGTCTCCGCACATTCCAGCTTGGTCCATCTGTACATGGTCATCTGTTGGACTTTGTATCCCACTGGTTTGAGTTTCTCTGGAGACCCCACCTGACTGGAAACAGGTGTCCACAAATGCATCAGTCTGAGCAGCTATAGATGAAGTTACCTTAGAGCTGGGCAAAAATGTCTGAGTGTGAACACTAATGGGAAGAGACACTTGAGAATCAAACGACAAATCAGTTTGAGAACAAGATGACACAGAGGAATCAGTGGTGGCCCACTGTGCAGAAGGTATAAAGTTTTGTGAGGCATAAGACAGATCTGTCTGCACGTTGATTGAAGAAATGCTGTTCTTTTGACATGTGTTCCCCAGTTCTTGTAAAGGATTAGATGGACTTTTACCCAAGTTCACTTGAACACCAGTACTTATTGGCTCAACAGCGACAGGATTAGCAATTTTGAAAAGAGGTAGGCTCTCCTTAAGAGAGCAAGCCTCTGAATCTAGGCCAAGGATCAGGGTTCCTACTGACAAGGGTAGTAAGTGCACAGCTCCTGTGGCAGAGCCCTGATCAACACCTAACACCACAGGCTGGGCTGAGGAGTCGGCTGTAGGCACAAAGACAGGCATGAGAGAAAACTGCATCACGGGTAGTTTAACCAAAGCCACTTTGGGCTTTGGTAAAAGCAACTTCTGAGGATATCTCGGTGGTGTTGTAAGAGTCTGCTTGTCAGTGTTAGAGCCACAAGAGTCTTCAAAAGATGGTTCTAGTTTTATTTCTGAAGCTTCTAGTTCTTGAGTGTCTGGTCTAGGGATTGGTTGGTTGTTCAATGATTCAATGGTTTTGTTGGATAACTTCTGGTTTTGCACACAGTTTTCCATTTTCCTTTTCTTACTAGGTGGGTCCCTGAAAACAATGACAGAGCAAAAACAAAACCTTAAAATACAACTTTCTTTGACCATGACACTCTATCCTCACTGACAAATGTCATTTCCTCCCTCTATAGCAGAGGTCATATTCAACCCAGACAAGATAAATCCCTTCTTTCGCAACTCTGGGAGTTGGTCCTATTATGGCAGGTGAACTTTCAGAAACATGCAAACAGAAAAGGAGGGAGCATACCTTTTTTTTTTTTTTTTTTTGTTAAGATCTAAGTACTAGAACACAACTCAGATCTTTAAGCCAAAAGAAGCTAAAAGACTTACATAATGCAAGTTTTATCATTTCTAAGGCAGGAAGCTATCACACTAAATGAAAATTTGACCTTTAAATGAAGTAGTTTCATGATAAAATTTATTCGTTGGCAGTTTGGTTCCCTCTAATAGAAAATTCTAGAAGCTGAGATTTTCAAATGGAAGTAACAACAGACTCTCAAAGAGGGTTAGCAGAAAAAACAGGGGAAAAAACTGAGTCAAGATTTCAGGCCCAGACATGGGTCATTTGCAAGACCTGCTTCCATTTTCAAAAGCTTCCTTCTTCGACATCACACATTTTCTAAGCCTTTTTTCTTCCCACACCCCTGGCTCTCCAGGATGTTTCACGTGAAATGCTTCGCGTAGCTACTAACTTTTGTGCCATCATTTCTTTCCCTTCACCTGTGTTCTGCAGGGATCTCGTGGCCCGTTCGGTAGATGTGAGACTGCAATGCCGTTCTACTGGCGTAGGGGCAGCCGCATGTGCACCGAAAGGTCTTGCCACAGTCCTCTGTGTGTCTTTTCAGGTCCCATTCTGTACCATATGAATTGCTGCACTTACTACATTTGTGCTTCTTCTCAGCATGTATTTTCATAAAGTGCTAGGAAGAACACAGAAGGGATTCAGATGAAAAACAGCAACTGGTCAAAACATTTCAGAAACCCTCATCCACCCAAATTAATAATGATTTTACACTGTTAATATAAATAACATATAAAATACAGCAGTCCAAGTCAAAAGAATGTAAAAGCAGGCACATTGCAGTTAAAATTATATATATGCCTCTTCCTGTTGCTTGGCTTTGTGAAAAGTGAGGGGATTGTTCTGGAAACAACTATGGTCCCCAGCATTTACACTCTGATCTGTAAGTGCTGTGGGCGGGGAAAAAAATGTCTTTCCTATGCTCTTCTCGGACACCACCAGCAGACCCTCGGGGGAACATTTCAGATGCCAATCTCTTCCAGTTCTGAATCACCTCTTGTCCCAGTCACTTGGGCCCTCCCTCCTCTTAAGATTGCGGCTTCCAAAACTATTCTTTTCCTGGATTCTGCAGGTTCTTATTCCCCTGGGAAGAACAGTTCCTTTGTGCCTTTGCTCTCGGCCCTCGGAGGTATGCAGACTCACAGAGGAAATCTGTGGGCAAACATGTTCTCATTCTTTGCTGAACTGGTTTACTCTCTCTATTTTAACTCACTTCTAGACATATTCCCTCCAGACCAAGCCGCTTTTCCTTCCACTTGTGTGACAGCATACTCAGGTTTATACCAACTGGGAGACATGCAGGCATCTCCTCTCACAAGCAGCTGTCTACTCGATTCTGTAGTTATGTCTGCTAAGTAATCAGAATCACAATAGCTTTATAGCCTCTGTATCTCATCCTCAGAGAAGTATATAGTACCTGTTTTACGAGAGAAAACTGAGAAAATGGTCTGTCAGGGCCTCTGGGGCAGCCTTCGATTGGACAACAGTAGAATTTCGGTACAGTTTTCAAATCTTTTCTTATTGTTGGATTGACTATGCCATCCTGCAAAACGAAAATTACTTTAAATAATTATTTCAAAAAACCAACACAACAGGCTGGAGTGGAAACAGAATGACTGAAAACGAGCACATTTTGTGAAATACTTTTAATTAACTTATAGTTTTTCCATCTAGTGTTAGCGGTAAGAGAAAAAGACTATGAGTAGATTAAATGTGGTGAGAAATGTGGTGAGAATACTAAGCAAGACTCTAAAATCCTGCATTCATTTGACCGTAATTGAACTCCTCTTAGTCAATTTATATTCCAGGGAGATGTCCCCCTTGTATGTTCCTAGGCTGTGAAATGCTCCATAAAACCACGGATTAGGATCACTACAAGATTCCTGCTCATTTTGAAGACACTGTCAGTGATGCTCGGTAATCCTTTCATTATCCCTTCCAACCTCCCTCATGCTCCCCCGTAGTGTGTGCTCTCATCGTTGAATGCCTTTTACTATCTCCTGTCCTCTTCTTTTTCAGTGCCCCTTTGTTCAAGTCCTCCTATTTATGTGGATTTTGTCATTAGCCTCTTAATCTAATTACTAGACCTTCAGCCTCTTTTTCACTCATACTTTATCAGATTCACCTTTCTCAAGTATAGCTTCGATCATGCCATTACCGCCCTCAAACGTTTTCAGCAGCACCCCCGTACTGTTCAAGTTCCAACTTCTTGAGCCTGGGATACTCGAAGTCCCTTACTCCATAGCTTCAAACTACTTTGTCTTCTCTCATTACTTCATGACACCTAAGAGAATGCGTTCTAATGCCCCACACCTTTTCATGGGCAGGGATTTGTGTGTATCTTCTGTTGCCTTTGGGAATGTTTTGAACAGAATAAATGTTCAATAAAAACTGGTAGCATTATACTGAATCTCTTCAGGTGGCCATCTAAGCCAAAACTATCATGCGGGGGGAAGAGACCACTAAAGACAGTCAAAGTGGATGTTAATAACCTCACTGTCATGGCAACAAGCTGACACTGTCCATGCCCCTGCTTTCCGAGAGCCAACATCCCACCACTCGCCAGCACAGCAGCCTCCTCCCACCCCCACCCGCTGCTTTTGGGGCCTTCTTCCCATTTCTGTCCTCAGAGAATAAGCTCAACGGTAGGATGGCTGAGATGAGAAATGGCAATGGCACGATAAAATGGAAGTTCAGTGAGAAAGTGGTGTTTTTATTCTGAAGTTCTATATACTTTCAAGACTAAAATGCACTAGACTTTTTGTACTGTATCTTTTGTGCACATAACTGAATAAAGAACCTATGAGAGGAAACAATCCAGTAACAAGACAGAAAGAAAATACACAAGCGGAAAAGGAACACACGGTTGAAGAGTAGAGGGTGAAAAGAAAGGATTGTAAGAACTATAGCAAAACTAGGAAAACTGTCTTTCTAGCTACTCTAGTACCACCTGACTGCCTTCCGAGAAAGCATCCAAGAAGGAAACGGTTTGCTTTGTCATCTTATTCTAAATTTAAAATTAGAAATCTTTGCACAATATAGTCTATAGAGCAACTTGGAACCTTTCCTTTCCTTAAAAAATTTCTGGCAAATCATTAAAAGCAAACCTCTGGACTAAAAATAACACAAAATCCTCTAAGCCATGTTTTACAAATATAAATGTTGCTTGATAAGAGGTTAAGTGCCTGCCTGTCCCCTCCACTGCTTTCATACACAAGGAACAAAAGAATCTCTAGCAATAAAAAAATGTGCATTTACTTCTATTCTTCCTGCCCCTGAATCCTCAGAGCTTTCATTTCTCCATGAATCCCACCGTACACAAGGCTGGGCTAGATTTCTGGATTTCCTTACAGACATGGAATATGGCCATATACCTTAGGCACCCACATCAAACCAGAAGGCAGCACATACTCTACAGCTTGCAGTCCAATTCCTCATTCTCACCCATCCTCGTTCTGAAGGGATTGCTCATCATTTATGTTAAGAAGGGAAGATTTGGTTGCGGGTGGGGTGTTTTGGGAAGAATGATTAGAATAAAATAAGAACCATACAGCAACTAGTGGGGAAAGGAAGAAAATATAATCTAGAAAATATATAAACAATGAAAGAAATTATGCAAGCAGCTGTAACCAAGACCGAAAATTTCCACTGCCTATAAGAAAACCTGCCAATGAGATACTCAGGGCAGAATGTAGGTGGAGTCTCTGGTCAACACAGCTCTTAAAACCTAAGATAGCTTCCCAGCCAGCCTTCCTCCCGGTTCCTTGTCCTTACCTCTCCCTCCTTCCAGTACTTTGAAAACAGGTATCAACAATAATGTTTGAGGCCTGGAACAGCGGCTCACTCCTGTAATCCCAGTACTTTGGGAGGCTGAAGCAGGCGGGTCACGAGGTCAGAAGTTCAAGACCAGCCTGAGCAACATGGCAAAACCCTGTCTCTACTAATAAAACAAAAATTAGTCGGGCGTGGTGGTGCATGCCTGTAGTCCCAACTACTCAGGAGGCTGAGGCAAGAGAATTGCTTGAACCCGAGAGGCAGAAGTTGCAGTGAGCCAAGATCATGCCACTGCACTCCAGTCTGGGTGACAGAGTGAGACTGTCTCAAACAAAAGAAAAAGAACAATGTTTGAGGCAGGGTATGGTGGCAGAGCCTATAGTCTCAGCTACTGGGGAGGCTAAAGCAGGAGGATCACTTGAGCTCAAGAGTCTGACAGCAACCTGGGTAACAGAGCAAGACCCGCAAGAGCCTTCTATGTAGTAACCAGACTGAGGGTACGGATCACCATACTGGGCACCATCACATAGATGGCTATTGTGTCACACAGCCCACCTTCATTAAAGGAAGGCACCAAGACAGCAGCTGCTCAGGGGCCCCTGGGCACTGTGGTTAGAAAGCCAGGACAAGACAGGAAAGTCAGTCTGTTTGTCAAGAAAAAAAGTGATGGATCTGGTGAGGTATAATTCCTGCTAAAAAAAAAAAGTTTTCCCTGGCTGGGCGCAGTGGCTCACACCTGTAATCCCAGCCCTTTGGGAGGCTGACGTGGGTGTATCATTTGCGGTCAGGAGTTCAAGACCAGCCTGGCCAACATGGTGAAACCCCATCTCTACTGAAAATACAAAAATTAGCTGGGCGTCGTGGTATGCACCTGTAATCTCAGCTACTAGGCAGGCTGAGGCAGGAGCCTCGCTTGAACCTGGGAGACGGAGGTTGCAGTGATCCAAGATCGCACCACTGCACTCCAGCCTGGGCGACAGAGTGAGACTGTCTCAAACAAAACAAAACAAAAAACCCAACATAATTAGAAACAAACCTACGGTATACTAACCAATCCTGAAAAGTAAATGGTATCTTTATGTTCAACAGATGTTTACCAGGGTTTTTAAACAGCTAGATCTCCTAACAGCAAGTCCACAGAAAGGAACAATAGAAACTATTAAGAAATAGTTCATTCTAAGTTATGATTAAATAAAGGATTTAGGTTGGGCACGGTGGCTCACACCTGGAATCCCAGCACTTTGAGAGGCCGAAGTGGGTGGATCACCTGAGGGTCAGGAGTTCGATACCAGGCTGGCTATCGTGGTGAAATCTGTCTCTACTAAAAATACAAAACAAAATTAGGGTGTGGTGGCAGGTGCCTGTAATCCCAGCTACTAGGGAGGCCGAGGCAGGAGAATTGCTTGTACCCGGGAGGTGGAGGTTACAGTGAGCTGAGGTGGCGCCATTGCACTCCAGCCTGGGTGATGGAGTGAGACTCTGTCTCAAAAACAAACAAAAAACCACAAAAACAATAGGGAAAAAAAGGATTTAGTTACAATTTAGTATGAAAACAAAACAATAGGTTGAAAGCCATTCCCAGAGTTACACTTGTGTGCTGAAAGAAACCTAGAGCTTTTCAGTCCAACAATTCAGCCCTACCTGCAGGGTCTTCCTCAGCATACCTCAAATACATTTCCTGATTGGCTCCCTGATCTTCATTTGAGAACGTTGTTGTACCTCAGTTTAGATGCTGGTAAGAGCAGATCACCCTTCACTGGCGACACATCTGTCCTACTAGAGACTACAACCTCAGAGTTTTCTGCTGTGAAATTCTTTGATATCAGAAGCCTGACTATGGGCAGACAGAACATGCAATACTCTGGGTACTCTAAATTTACTCCTGATCATCAAAAGCTACATATTCGCAGAACTGCTTTCAATGACTTGCGCTTTTGAATTATGTCATTGCTGGCCTAGAGTGGTGGAAGGAAACTTGCCATTGTAATGACTGAGAGATTATGACTTAATAGGTCTGGGGTGGGGTTGGACATCTGGATTTTTAATAAGCTTGTCACAGATGTGTCCCAGGGTTGAAAATGACTGCCCCGTTTTGCATAACATGGAGGGTTGTTCAGACTATTGTCATGGTGTATTTACTGTGTCCCCCTCTTAAAGAAGAGCCACAGGGCAATTTCCCTTAGGTCTCAATCCTGAGCTGATCTTACCAACACCGTGAAACTGACTGATGGTGTTTAGAGGCAAACCTACCGCCCCTTTGAAACATTTTTTTATTCTTATTTGACACACAGTAATTCTTCCTACTGATGGGGTGCAGTGTGCAGCATGGATGCACATATACATTGCATAATGATCAAGTCAGAGTATTTAACGTGTCCTTGACCTCAAACGTATCGTCTTTTGGTGGTGAGAACATTTAAAACCCTGTCTTCTAGTTATTTGGGCACACAGTCCACTGGGCAGGACCTAAGGGCGGAATTGTGGGTGTGGTGGCAAGCACAGGGCTTCAGAACCAGAGGCCCCGGTTTAAAGCCCCGCATCACCTAGGTTGTTGCATAATCTGTTTCTCATTAATATAATGGAGACGATGCGTCCGTCGCCAAACTGCCGTGAGAAGTCACGGGCAAAAACGTGTAAAATGCCTGGGCCGAAGCCCGGCACAACACTCGGGGCCAGGGAACCAGGGAACCGGCGCGTGTGGCAGACCCAGGGCTCCCGGCTCCTCCTCCCCGCCAGAGGCCGCACCTGCGGGGCCCGTCGCGAGGGTTCGGAAGCCGCCTCCGGCCGAGGCGGGCAGAGGCCCGCAGGGCAGCGGCGGCGCGCAGGGCGCTCGTCCCCCAGAGGCCGGGGGTTCGCCGCGGCCCGGCCCGGGGGCCGGCTTTGTTTGAAGGCGCAGGGCCAGCCGCCCGGGCCGCGCCGGCCGGCGTCGGGGCCTCACCTGCAGGCGGGGCTCTTGACCAGGTGGCATGGTGAGCGCGGGGGCTGTTGGCAGGGATGCTTGCCGCAGGCCGGCGCACGGTGGCAGCAAGGATGTTGGTCGCGCAGCGGCCCCCGGGACAGCTCACGTCACCGACGGCTGGATAGCTCCCCAGCCGGCGGCCCGCGGGGGCCGCCGGGCCTGCATGCGTCGGCTCGCCGGCCGCGCCGGCGCCGCTCCAGTCGGGTCCCGGCACCACCGGGCGCGAGCCGGCGGCCCGGCGGCTCCTCTCCGTGGCCACCGGACAGGGGCCCGGGCACCCGCCGGCTAGAGCCGCTGACCCCGCCGCCGCCCGCCTCGGAGGCCGCCATGGTTTCCCGCACGGCCGCGGGGCCCAGCTCGCAGGCCCCGCCCCCGCCGCAGCCACTTCCGGCAGAGGGCGGGGCCGCCAGGCTCATTAGCATCCGGCGGGCCCAGGAGGCCGCGGCGCCCCCTGCTGGCTGCGGAGGGCGCGCCTTGGATGGAGAGGACTTTAGGTGAGACCGCCAGGGGGCGAAATTTCACCTGCCAGCAGGTAAAAGGTATTGCCCCGCCCCTCTAATCGAGCCATTCTTCCTAGGAACGTGACTTCAGGCAGTAGTCAGATAAAAGAAAAATCAATACGTTGAGCAATGCGTTTACTTCCCAAAGATTAGAAACAACCCAAATGTCTAGTGGCAGGTGAGGCAGAAGTACAGTAATTTCCGCCGTTGTTACCTAGGCCTTACCGGGTACCAGGGAGGTCTGGTGGATACACTTCTCATGGTGTGTCTCATTTTGTCTTCAAAACGACTGTAGCGGGTATGTACTGTAACTTGCCCCACCGTGTGCAGAGAATGACATTTAGGCTTATATAAATTAAGTAACTTGACCTAGACCACACTGTACAGATGAAAGGATTGTTATAATTGATAGGGTTAATCATTTTAGGAAGGCTGGATTTGCTTGCCTCTATTTTAGCTGCTGAAATTAGCATTACTGTTTGGGAGGCACTGTAGTTCAGTATATGATTCCGAAACTTAAATACTTAGACTGGGTAGGTCATGTAAATGGACATAGGAGGCTGGGGTAGACAAAAGGGAGGGGTGAGGACTGCAGTGAAATTGGAAACACATCCTTTATTAAAAGGGGGCAGCTGCTACTCATCTTTGGCATGGCTAGAGTTTTATGTGAAAACTTCCAGCTTTTACATACTAGCAGCTATATTCGTTTTCTCTTGCTATTAACAAATTACCATAAACTTACTGCCTTAACACAAATTTATTATCTTCCAGCTCTGGAGGTCAGAAGAAATGAGTCCGCTGGGCTAAGATCTAGGTGTCAACAGGGCTGTATTTCTTTTGGAGGCTCCAGGGGAGAATCTGTTCACTTGCCCTTCCCAGCTTCTAGAGCTTGCCTACATTCCTTGGCTTATGGCCCCTTCCTCCATCTCCAGAATCAGTAATGGTGAGTTGAGTCTTCGTCACATCACATCACTCTGATTTCTTCAGTAGTGATCCCTCTGACTCTTCTATTCTTGAGGCCCCTTGTGATGACATTGGGCCCATTCAAATAAGCCAGGATAATTTCTCCAACTACCAAGTGCCTTTGCCTTGCAAGATAACTGTGATAATGTGAAGTATATATTTAGTCTTTGTCCTGGCATGCAACTCCTAAAATCCTTGGAATCAGCAAACTGATAAGTGTCTTTTTTATGCTAATTAGTTGACTGATGACTTGCAGTCCCTAGGTAGCTTTAGGGTGGGACTGGTCACTGGAAAGACCAAGGTAGGATTAGAGGCTTGAGACTTTCAGCCCTCCCCCTCATCCTTTGGGGAGGAGACAGGGGCTGAAGCTTAAGCTGATCCATCATTCCTAGGTAATGAAGCCTCCATAAAATCCCAAAAGAACTGGGTTTGGAGAGCTTCCAGATAGCTGAACGCATGGAGTTTCCTGGAGGGAGGCACACTCAAAGAGAGCATGCATGGAAGCTCCATGTCCCTTCTCGCAAGCCTTGCCCTACGCATCTTTTCATCTGAATCCTTTGTAACATCCCTTTATGAAGTCAGACTATGTGTTTTCCTGAGTTCTGTGAGCTGCTCTAGCTAATTAATTGAACATGAAGAGAGGGTTGTGGGAAATGCAATTTATAGCTGGTTACTCAGAAGTACAGGTGAAACAACCTGGGGCTGGCAACTGGCCTCAGAAGTGGGTGGCAGTTTTGTGGGACTGAGCCCTTAACCTATGGGGCCTGATGATATCTCCAGGTAGTTAGTGTTGGAATTGAACTGGAGTATACCCATCTGGTATCTGCTATAGAACTGATTGCTTATGTCAACCAAGAAGAGGTGAAAGGGCCAGGTGTGGTGGCTCACACCTGTCATCCCAGCACTTTGGGAGGCCGAGGCAGGCGGATCACAAGGTCAAGAGATAGAGACCATCCTGGCCAACGTGGTGAAACCCTATCTCTACTAAAAATACAAAAATTAGCCAGGTGTGGTGCGCATACCTGTAATCCCAGCTACTCAGGAGGCTGAGGTAGGAGAATTGCTTGAACCCGGGAGATGGAGGTTGTAGTGAGCCAAGATCGTGCCACGGTACTCCAGCTTGGTGACAGAGCAAGATTCCGTCTCAAAAAAAAAAAAAAAAAAAAAAAAAAAA